>NC_068997.1:388203-396077 GCF_001194135.2 Octopus bimaculoides
TAATCTATGGTTCTCCACCCAGCAAACAATGAATTTTTCTGTGTCATACATTATGTAAAACTATATCATAAAGTAAATAAAGCTAGGTCAAATACTTAATAGCAAAAATATCTTGCTAATAAAAAAAAGATTGTGAATGGAATAGCAACAACAGACAGTTGATCTAAATCGTTTTCCTTAGTAATCATTGATAATATAATCTAAACTTCCTCGCTTCAATATTTTCTGAATTTCCAGAAGAAACAATTAAGCAAGTAAACAAGCAAACAAACTGAATGAAAACAGTGGCACCTAACTTTTAGGTGGTCTTACATGTTGGGTGAGTTAATGATGGCTGATAGTAATGGCATAAAGTTAACCGTTTTGGTGCTGGTTTGTATGAAACCATTGGTATTAATATGTTTAAACTTATATAAAGTTTTCCACAGGATCCTTGTTAAAAATGCTCTCTTAGATTGTGTTGTGTTTAAAACTCTTGGTATACCAACATACATGGCTCTTGTTATATTCCAAATACCAACTTTGCATACAAGCACACCATCAATTTTCCAGCAGCTAATGGTCTAGTACCTCTTTTACTCTGCATAGATTACAAGGGGGACTTGGAACTCCTGAGGCCACCAGTCTAGTTCACTGCACGACCACAGGTTGCATTGTGTGTACTGTGTGTTTGCATGTATTTACACTACTTTTGTTAGGGGTGACACCAAAATTCTGAAAGATCTTATGCTTATTTAGCTTAAAGTTACCCTTAGCTATGGCTACTAACTGAAGGTAAGAGAAATGTGAGCCTCAGTGGTAGTGTCAAAATGTCAACACCAATCCATATCAACACAGAATAAAACAGAACTACTCATGGTATTTTAGATGCACAGGAAGTGTATAATTAGTAGGAGTGAAATGTGTAGATGAATTATTATGTGACAATAGATGGCCTAGCAAAACAGTTAGGCTTTGGAATCAAGTAAACTGGAAAATCGATGGTGTACCTATACCAATATATATTTGTCATTTGTTATGTTCCCAAGGCCATCATAATATCCCAATATAAATTTATCTTTTATCTTCCAAACACCATTTTAATACACAAAAAAAAAATCACCTCATTTAAGTGGAGGGTGAATTTGAGAGGGAGGGAGGTGGCTTCTCTACTATACTCCAACTCAGTTGAATGAGGGGATTCTTTAGTCTTGCATGTTACGAAGCAACCTCACCAACTGCTGGTGCCATGAAAAAAAATGTACCCAGTACACTTTGCAACTTGGTTAGTATTGGGAAGGGCATCCAGTTGAAGAGATTATGTGGATGTTGGAGCATGACGCAGTTCTCCAACTCATCAAATCCTGTCAAATTGCCCAACCCGTGACAGCATGGAAAGCAGACAATAAATGATGATGATGGTGGTGGTGGTGGTGGTGGTGGTGGTGATAATGATGATGATGATGATGATGACAATGATGATGATGATGATGTCCATGTATTAGTATAGATTTATTAAAGCCTTCAAAAATCTGCAGTACACATGTTAGATACTCCTTGAGGTACAGAGATTGACAACAACCCCTATTTGAAACAGGCTTAATGTTGATCACTTACCTACACTCTTGCCTCCACAATCATTGAGAATTCGTTGAGCCCTGTCTTTAGCATCAGACGGAAAATTAGGTTCAGTCATCAAATCAGGAAAAACACAAAGGGTCACAACCTGGGTGGAGAAAGGAACAAAGAAGAAAAAAAGAACTTTTGAAAACAAAACAGAGCTAGAGGTGGTTTCAGCTGGGTTGGTATCAAAAGGGTTACGATACACATTAACATGAAGGTTTTGGTGGAAGGTTTTCATTTAGATCATTTTAATCCTTTAGTTACCATATTTCTGTCAACATATGCTGCCTCCGTTTCAAATAATTTTAAAAATAAATGAGGTATTTAATAAAATAAATTTCTCATTATTAAGCTGAGGTCTGGAACAAAATAACATAAAATTTTGATGGAAGATTATAATTTAGACCACTTTGAAACAGTAAGTTTATGTCATAGAACTCAGGGCAGCCTCAGGTGAGTTGGTATCAAAAGGAAGGACCAGCAGGGGCCTCAGTTTGGTTGTTATTGAAAGAGTTAAACACACACACACACACACACACACTGTTATATTCACTTTTACTTTTGAGGTGAAATTTTAACTCCTTCCAATCCGAATAATGTATCATCATCATCATCATCGTTTAATGCCCACTTTCCATGCTAGCATGGGTTGGACGATTTGACTGAGGACTGGTGCAACCGGATGGCTACACCAGGCTCCAATCTAATTTGGCAGAGTTTCTACAGCTGGATGCCCTTCCTAACGCCAACCACTCAGAGAGTGTAGTGGGTGCTTTTACGTGTCACCCGCACGAAAACGGCCACGCTCGAAATGGTGTCTTTTAAGTGCCACCCGCACAAGAGCCAGTCCAGGGGCACTGGCAACGATCTCGCTCGAAAACGTATAATCCTTGTAAAACAAAAAACAATCTAACAAACAAAAAAAGAGAAGCAATCTGGTATCATAAGATCCAATCTTTATTGGTTAAATATTTAACAAATTACTTACTTGTCGTAGAAATTTAATTGGGCTTTGCCCTGTCGCATGGCAGTCACCAATATTGGCTCGGATTACTTCTGTGAATGGTTTTGGTACTCCCTGTAAAGTAGGATAAATTGAAAATTATCTTTAATAAAATGGCAAAAATCTTGTGAAAAATTTGGAATAAGAATATGTAACAGGGTTGATTAGAATAAAATCTGTGTGCTTTGGGAAGAAATAGGGAGGAGTAGAGTGTAACGGAGGGGATTAAAGATTAACCAAGTGGATTACAGAGTAGGAGGATACACTAGAGAATAAGAAGATGGATTAGAGAGTAACCAGGAAGATTAGAGAGTAAAAGGATACCCTGGAAAGTAATAGGGTGATTTGGAAAGAAATAGGGTGGAGTGAAAAGTAATTGAGAGGATTAGAGAGTCAGAGGATACACTGGAGAGCAACAGGGTGGTTTGGAAAGTAATTGAGGAGATTTAGGGAGTCAGAGGATACACTAGAGAATAAGAGGGTGGATTAAAGAGTAACTGGGAAAATTGGAGAGTAAGAGACTGCACTGGAGAGTAAGTAAATTGGTGGATAAGGATGGATGGAAGCAGGAGTTGAATACATCAGGTGAGGAGGTGAAGGGTAGGAAAGTAGGTCCTTGATAAGGGTGGGAGGCTACAGGATATGGATGGAGTTTGTGATGTAGAAAGGTTTGAGTATGCATTTGTGTAGGGAACTATAGAAAGAGTGAGGAGGAGAGGGAGAAAGAGTTAGAGAGTGGGATACAGGGAGAAAGAAAGAGAAGTATTTGTATGTGTGAAAGATAGAGACATGTAAGAATAAAAGAGAAAGAGAATAAAAGAGAAAGAGAAGTGGAGAAAGAGGTTGTTTACAGTAGGGAAATAAGACAAGGAGATACTAGTGGGTGTGGAAGTTTGAAGACATACATACAGCCAGGCAGGTAGGGTTAGGGTTAGAGTTTATTCTCTGTTCTGGCAGTGTATGAGATTAGCATGTTTAGTGGTGAAGGTGTAATTTCGTCATCACTATCACCATCACTAACTCACTTTCCATCTCCTAAAGATTAAAATATCACCACCAGCATTAAAATACCTCTCATATATTATTGGAACAGCAAGAAAGTGGTAAACTGACCCAAAAACCTCCAGAAATAGACTAAAATCTACCAAAATACAGCAAAACCACAGAATGCCTTGGATAATTTCCAAGACACACTTTGTTCTTGCAACACATTAATTGTCCTTCTGAACCATTGTACATCACACATCAGCCTCCACCATATAACCAGTAGTAAAAGTAGTAATTGTAGTAGTAATAGTAGTAGTATTAGTAGTAGTAGTAGTAGTACTAGTAGGTGGTAGAGATGTCAATAACTTTTAGTGGGGATGATTATTATCATTATTACATTACTATTATTAAGGTAGCGAGCTGGCAGAGACATTAGCACACCAAACAAAATGCTTAGTGGCATTACATCTGTCTTCACATTCTAAGCTCAAATTTTTTCAAGGTCAACTGCCTCTTTTCCTCTTGAGGGTGATAAAATAAGTACCAGTTAAATACTGGGGTCAATGTAATTGACTTAAACCCTCTCCCAAAATTGCTGGTCATATGCCAAAATTTGAAACTGTTATTATTATTATTATTATTATTTTATGTTTGACTTCTGCTTTGTATTTGTACAAGTTGGCTCCAAGTCTCACCCAGAGACCTCAAGAGACAACAAGTTAGAAGTTCATGTTTGTGTTATGCCTAGGGTGCCATACATTTGGTCTTGCACAAAGTATTGTTCTAAGGAATGCTTAAGAAAATATAAGAAAATTATGAGTTTGTTTTAAAATTTGAGATTACTTAGACAGTATTTTACGTAAGATATGAGCAGTTCCAATGAGCACTATCTTTTGAACTTCAGCCATTTTGGGGTTTCCTAGTATCTGAGCTAGGTAGCAATCAACTCTTTTTGCTATCATTCCTAGGGCATCTATGACAACAGGTATTATTTTAGTCTTGAGGTTCCACATTTTGCCAATTTCTATTTCAAGATCTTTATACTTGCTCAGTTTTTGGTAGGTCTTGACAGATACATTTATATCGATTGAGGTAGTCATATCAATAAGGAGGCATGATTTTTGTCTGAAGTCTTTCAGTATGATGTCTGGCCTATTCGTATCTATTTTTCTGTCAGTTTGAATGGTGAAGTTCCAGAGGAGTGCGATGTGATCATTTTCAAGCACTGGAGTTAGTTTGTGTTCCCACCAGTTTTTATCATGGGGCAAGTCCAGGTTTTTTCAAATTACCCAGTGAATATATTGTGCTGCTCTATATATTGTGCCTGTTAAGATACTCTGTAGGCACAAGAAGACTGCACATGGAGACAACATGATCAATGGTATTAATAATAATAATGGTTTCAAATTTTGCCACAAGGGCAACCATTTTTGGGGAGGGGATAAATTGATAGGGTTTTTCTAAGGATGTGGGCAGTACTTGTTAGCACAATTGTTTAAATTTCTCTGAGACATGGTTTCTCCTGGGATATTATCAAGATGTTTTTGACATCCCTTTCTTATCATACCTAGGGCAACCATAATAACAGGAACAGTTCTTGCTTTAAGATGCTACATCTTTTGTATTTCAATTTCCAGGTCCTTATATTTACTTAATTTATCAAATTCCAAATTTTTCAGCAACAACCACTGCTCCTCGGCTCAAAAAAAATGAAATTCACCCATTCTGTTGCCAGTTGCAGTAAACATTTGCTAAGAGATTGCTGAACAAGTCTGGCATATAAGCATAAAGCTCATAGGACAGACCATCCAAACCAGGCAATTTACCCTTCGTGCAGCTAGCCACTGCTACCTACATTTCGAAGGCTATTATTGGCCTTTCATAGCGCTCCATCTCCATCACTGAGAGACGCGGTAATCCATCAAGGTGGGACATGAAATCCATCCTGTGACCTGGCTCACTGCTGTTCCTGCACAGTTGAGCAAAGCACCACTGAAAGGCTGCACACATCTGTCTCGGATCGGTTATTATTTGCCCTTTGTGATCCAGCAAGGATTAGATCATGGATTTATTGCCACACCGTGACTCTGCCACTCAGGCTCATTGAACAACTTTCGTCCCTTTGTGTCTAAGTGCTTGTGCTTTAGCTCTGATAATGCAACCTTCATGTTTCACATTGAAAAATTACTTGAGTGCCAACCTCACTGCAAGCACATCGTATGTGAATCCTTTTCTAAAAGCCTCATCTTTTTGACTATCCCTGCCTCTACTCTGTTTCTTTCTACTGCTAGTCCTTTGAAAAGCCTTATCGATTCTATTCTAATCGCCCTTTTCAGAGCAAACCACCATTTCTTCTTGCTTATTGCTCCCGTCAATGCCCTCTTGATTAGTTCACTAATCTGGTCACTGAAATCTTTAGGTGCCAGCAATGATGTGTTCAGCTTCCAGTAACCAGGTCCCTGTCTATGAAGCCTATCTAAGTTGACTGTACAGATCACAAATTTGTGGTCTGTGTAGTTGACCACTTTAAACTGTGGACAACCTATGCTATCCTTATCTGCTGCTCTATAGAATACTCTATCTAGATATGATCTGCATGAACCAATGCAGTTTGACCAGGTCTACACTGGCACATCTGGGAAATCCAGTCGATACCTGTCAGACAGTTGGAATCGTCTGAGCACCCTCCTCTCCTATCTGCTAAACCTACACAGTCCCATCTTACATCTAAAATTCCATTCCAATCCCCCACTAACACTAAACAGCAAGAATTCCCAGGAAGGTTTCCAGTTGTCGGAAGAAATCTGGTCATCTGCCCCCTGTCAGGGCATACTTATGTCCAAGACCACCAACTTATCTTCTGGATCCAGGAAGATCGTTCTTATTGCAAGATCCAGAGTTTTCCAAACCATCATGGCAACTCTGCCTCCCACTCCTGGATGACTTGGAAATGCATACACCTCATGAGTCAGAAGTCCTGTGAGTCAGAAATTCTGGTTTCACTAATGGCCATCATGTCAACATTCAGTGCCTTGAGGTCACTGAGCAGGTAACCCTGCTTCCAAGATGACCCCAGGTCATGTACCTTCCCGCTGCCTATTCTGTACATGAATCTGCTGAAAGTGCTGCTGCTGCTGCTGCTGCTGCTGCTGCTGTTGTTGAAGTAAGGAGGAGAGGTGCCCGCCTCTCTTTTTCTTTCAGTCTAGGGCAGAAAGGCTTTTAGATGATTAGTTGAAAAGCAAATGTGGCAATTTGCTTTCCTTCCATGTACCCTGACTGGAATTATGCTGCATCCAGGAAGAAGAATCTGGTCTATGTTCTTTTGTGTCATTTGAATGAGGAGTTTGATGGTCATCCTAGACCAGTTCTACTTTTTGGTCTGATAGGCTTTGAGGATTTTCGAGTTTACCTCTAAGTCTATCGTCACTGCAGCAATTAACCAAGGAGTGGCTATTCCTGGAAACACCTGCTGAATGATAATTTTGACTAGTCTCTGGCTGCAGTAGAAAGGAACCAACAACAGCTCCTCGCTTTTGGGGGGATTCAAAGCGTGGAATATAGCTTCTTCTTCAGTGCGGAATCTAACGTATTTTGAGTAATGCATTATGAGTTTCAAACAAGAAATTGGAGACCTCAAGTGGATGACATGATCCATGAGTGCACACACACACACACACAAAGAGAGAAAGAGTGCTTCATGGTAATGTTACGTCAGATGTCGATGAACACAGAAATTAGTGCATTCAAACACTGACCTAAATAAATAAAATAGTAATACTATTTATTTCCTTTTGCCTGACGTTGCTAAGTAGAGAAATTAAAAGTGGGGAGGCAGTTTACTCAAATACAGGCCACATAAGTATAGAGATATGTTCACAGATACATATATGCATAAATGTGTATACACACACACACACACACACACACATATATATATACACACACATGTATATACATACATATATATACACTTACATACACACGCACACACACACACATAGACATACATACGTGTCTGTGTATATATATATATATATGTATATATGTGTGTGTGTATCTGTACATACATATGTATGTGTGTGTGTAAATACATATATATATATATATATATATATATATATATATATACATACATATATGTATTTATGGATATATGCATACACATATATGCATATATATAAATATATTCATACATATGCATATATATATATATGTATATATATGCATGTATATAAATATATATGTATACATATATATATATATATATATATATATATATATA
>NC_068997.1:397759-402269 GCF_001194135.2 Octopus bimaculoides
TATATATATATATATATATATATGAATACATACATACATGTGTGTGTATATGTGTGTGTGTGTTTCTAGCTTCGTAGCTAAGCTGTTTCCTTCATATGTCAGTGAGTACAGAAATTAAAAGTGGATGGTGAAGTATACTGAATTGTTGGCCACGTATATACTTATATATATACTTCATAGAATTAGTATTTCCTATCATTTGTTGACGCAGTACAGAAATTAGTAGCGAGAGGGGAAGAAGAGGAACAGGGAAGCCTATGTTGAACTATTAACCACATAGGAGGGAGATACATTTACACACACATATTGATATAGCTTCATAGCCAAGACTATTTCTGGCAGGTGAAGTTGGTGAGAGAAGAAACTAGTGACAAGAGGTGGATATATTCAAATATTGACATACAAAGTATTATAAACAAATAAAAACTTAATTTCTTCCTGGTGGTAAGAGTAAAACGTAGTGAAGTAGGTTCAAATACCGATATATATGTAGAGATAAAATAATGGTTTCTAATTTCGATGCAAGGCCAGCAACTTTTGAGGGGAGGGTGTAAGTGAATATCATGTGCTTGACTAGCGCTTTGCATTTTTGGAACCTGGAAGGGTGAAAGATAAGATTGACTTAAGCTGGATTTTAACACAGAATGGGAAGAGCTAGAAGAAATACACCAAGGCATATTCTCAGACGGGAAAAAGACATTAACTAAATGGCTGATATTATTTTTAGAATTTCCAGCAAATAAGGGTGACAACTCCAAACATTTTTCAGCTATATTGTACCTCCTCAGTGACACAAAGACATCACAGTGCTTACCAAAAAGTAGTAGTCATGATGGGAATCACTGAATAAATGTACAAATTTGCATGATTTATTTCAATTCCGATTCTACACTTTACTTATTCTATCAATCTCTTTTACTAAACCACTAGGTTATGGGAATATAAACAAACCAACACTGGTTGTCAAGTGGGACAAATACAACACTGGTTGTCAAGAGGGACAAATACAACACTAACACAAAGACACAAACACATAGACAGACAGACAGAAACACACACACACACAACAGGCTTCTTTCAGTGTCCATATATCAAATCCACTCACAAGGCTTTTGTATGTCTAGGGTTATTCTAGAAGACGCCTAAGTTGATGTGCAGTGGGACTGAACCCAAGACCACATGGTTGAGAAACAAACTTCTTTAAGCACACAGTCATGCTGCGTGTGTGCGTGTGTGTGTTTGAAAGAGAGAGAGTGGGAGAGAGAGAGAGGGGGAGAGAGAGAGAGAGAAATCTTTCTTCTTTTTGTAACATTTTTCACAAGTCATCTCTATATTTTCTAAAAACAATATCATTAATATTATTACTCGATTCATACCAAGACTGCACAGCAATCCAGAGAGAGCTGTCTTTCATATAGTGAACTTTTGTTAATTTGGTTAAGTTCATATGCAAGGAGAGAAGAGAATCTAATTTTGACCTTTCCCAGAAAATGATCCTCTACCCCCAACAACATACAAATTTAACAACTCTAACAATTCAATCAAATCTATGAACATCTCTCAGTAATTTCTGCCAACCCAGAGACCACCACATTTTTTTTTTACTTGTTTTTGCTTGCCTTTATATAAGAGTCATTGTCCTATACCCACTTATGTCTACAACTGTCCAGTTGCATTGTTTTGTTATTTATGTATATAAATAATGTGACAATGAAACTCAATGTCACTTTATGTTAAATAAGTTGAATGACAATAAATAATAGCTAGTTTCCGACTGATGAATAATGTGCTGAAACACCCTTACTAACTCTTTACTGCTAAGCCGTGTGTGTGTGAATGTGTGAACACACATGCACATGTGTGTGTGTGAGTGTGACCTTAATTTAATAGTCACGTAACTAAACTAAATGATTAGATTTCTCTTTCTTTTCTTTCCTTCTCTTACTCTTGCTCTCTCTCATATATCTATATATCTGAAACAACCTATATATCTGTACATATATGTGCGTGCGTACGTGCGTGTGTGTGTGGACAGGAAAAGTTATCAGGGGAGTTCTAAGCACTTGAAAGACTATTGAAAGTTACTGGACACCTAAGATTACAGGTAGTAACCCACTACTCACATAAATCTTGCCAGGATTTAAGAACTGATTTATGAACATAAATCCTGCCAAGATTTATAAATCAATAATAATAGTAATGGTTTCAAGTTTTGGCACAAGCCCAGCAATTTCAGGGTGGGAGTAAATTGATTACATCGACCCCAGTGTTCAACTGGTGTTTATTTTATTGACTCTGAAAGGATGAAAGGCAAAGACAAGCTAAGCAGCACTTGAACTCAGAATATAAAGACAGATGAGATGCTGCTAAGCATCTTGGCTGGTGTGCTAATGATTCTGCCAGCTCACTGCCTTAGCGGGATGACCTGTCAGCTGCAGTTTCCTGACTGAGTAGAATGGGGCAAGCTTTGTTGGGCCACCTTTTCTAGGTTGTTCCTCTGAATGAGGTTGGTAGTGTCTTCCCTAACTAGGACAGCTTAGACACACAAGCAAAACCAAAGAAGTCTGCTGTCCCCCTGTGCCAACTGCAGTGACCATCTTACTCATGCCACCATCAAGTAAGCCTCAAGCTTGAGGCTTCTAGCATCATCCATACTTGCCTCTGTCACCAGCTGCTCATCGCCAATAGACTTGAGTGTAGAAAACAAAAAAGAGGAGAAAGTAAATGAAGGAAGAAGACTGAGATGGATTGAAGTTTGCGCTAAGATTTGTTTCCTGTGATCAGAAGGGTGTACAATGCTTCATCACATAACTTTGACTTATCCATGACTGGCCCAGTGGCAAAAAGGAGACTCAGGACAAGCTGCAGTGACCTGCTGCACTGACAGCATGGAGTGGGGCACCTTTGCAGTCAGCCCACTTGGATTTGTCCTTTTGTAACTAATAGCAGCACAAAGCACAAGACATGCCCTAAAATATGAGATATGGTCACACAGAGGATGTGTGACCAGGGCAGCCATCAGATGCTAGAACAGATGCTGTTCTTGATTTAATGAAGAAAGGAAGGTAAGGCAGGAATTAGTTGACATGCTAGTTAACCCATAGCTGGGACTCTAACAGGTGCTGCTACTCTAGATCAGAGTAGACCTGAGAACAATTGTGGTTAAACTGCATCTGGTAGTGGGGCCCTGGTATGGGAGTTCCAGGGTCTTGAGGAATGTGGAACCACCTTACTGCCTTAATAATAATAATAATAATAATAATAATAATAATAATAATAATAATAATAATAATAATAATAATAATAATAATAATAATAATGATAATAATAATAATGATGATGATGATGATGATGAAGATGATGAAGATGATGATGATGGTTTCAAATTTTGACAAAAGGCCAGCAATTTTGGGGGAGGTATCTAGTTGATTACATTGACCCCAGTGTCCAACTGGTACTCATTTTACTGATCTTGAAAGGATGAAAGGCAAAGTCAACCTTGTTGGAATTTGGACTCAAAATGTAGAGACAGATGAAATGCCACTAAGCATTTTGCTCAATGTGCTGGGTACAGAGCCAACAGTTTTGGAAAGTGGGTGGGGGATGGGTTACTCGATACCATCATTCCTAGTACTTGACCAGTATTTTATTTTATCAGTCCTGAAAGCAAAATAGCAAAGTTGACTCCAGCAGGATTTGAACTCAGAATGCAAAGAGCTAGAACAAATACCACAAAGCATTTTTCCTGATGTCTGAATGATTCTGCTAATAATAATAATAATAATAATAATAATAATAACCCTTTCTACTATAGGCACAAAGCCTGAAATTTGGTGGGAGGGGACCAGTTGATTATATCAGCCCCAGTGCGTAACTGGTACTTAATTTATCAACCCTGAAAGGATGAGAGGCAAAGTCGACTTTAGTGGAATTTGAACTCAGATCACAGTGGCAGATAAAATACAGCTAAGAATTTTGCCCAGCATGCTAACGATTCTGCCAGTTCACTGCATTTATTATACTAATAATAATAATAATAATAATAATAATAATAATAATAATAATAATAATAATAATTACTTAAAGAGGCACAAGGTCACAAATTTATGGGGAAGGAGTTTAGTTGATTATACTGACCACAGTAACTGATTGGCACTTTAATTTCATTGATCCCAGAAAGATGAAAGGCAAAGTTGACTTTAGATGGATTTGAACTCAGAACATGAAGAACTGGGTACAATACCATACACAATGGCACAAGGCGATGTAGTCTAATGGCAGATAGAGTTCAGATGTAGGATTTGAATTTCTAAAGAGCCATAGACTAAAAAGCAGCGCATAATATAATGTCTGATTCTACGAACCTTATTATTCTCATACTACAGCTTGTGTTCTTAAGACATACGTGACCATCATAACTTCGTTAATCTTTCTTAAACGTTTCATGCCAATATCATAAATCATTACGTTGACACACACACATATATATATATATATATATATATATAAG
>NC_068997.1:404049-412716 GCF_001194135.2 Octopus bimaculoides
ATATATATATATATATATATATATATACTCACTTAGTACAGATAAAAATACACACACACATACTGAAACACACATACATACACCCATATGTGCATATATGTACATACACGTGCACATGCACACACACACACAGATAAATATGGATATATAAAGAGAGAGAAAGTGAGTGAAAGAAAGAGAAAAGGAGCACACATACAAATATTCACATATATATGTATGTACAGGTTCACATAACCTACATCCCCCTCCACACACACACCCATCTCCTCCCCACACACACCTATCTCCTCCCCACAAACACCCCACCACACATAAAGACACAGTTCTCAACATTGTTATACCTAGAACATGTGAACAGACAGATTCCGTTATGTGATGGTTACTGAAGAATAGAATTGACCATGGTAGGATTTGAGCTCAGGATATGAATAAAGGGACATGGCTTAATACCACACACACACAAGCAGTTATTCCACTCGCCCACTATCATAACTATTTGTAACATAAGTACAAGGTCTGGAAATTTCGGGAGGGACCAGTTGATCAAATCAACCCCAGTACTTCATGGATACTTCATTTTATCGACCCCACTCAAAAAGAAAAATGAATGTTAAAGCCGACTTCAGTGGGATTTGAATGTCAAATGTAAGAACTCAGAACACTTACTGCAAAGCCATTTGTCCAAAAACTTAACAGTTCTGCCCAATCACCACCACCACTTTAACAGAAAACAATAATTATACCTAACATAGAAAGAAAGCCATCATCATCATTATTATTATTATTATTATTAAGGTAGCGAGCTGGCAGAATCGTTAGCATTCTTGGAAAAATGCTTAGTGGCATTTTGTCCGTCTTTATGTTCTGGGTTCAAATTCCAACAGGGTTGATTTTACCTTTCATCCTTTTAAGATCAATAAAATAAGTACCAGTTGAGTACTGGGGGTCGATATAATCAACTTTTCCCTCCCAAAAAATTACTGGCCTTGTACCAAAATTCAAAACTATTATTATTTTTATTATTATTGGTTGTTTACATGTATTTGCATCAGCTCTCAATGGTTTGATGAATTTTGTTGGAAATGACCTGATTACCTTCATTAATTTTTGTTAGAACTTTAAATAAACCCCACTCCCACCCTGCCCAATTCCATAGTGAAGGCGGGGACTGCCAAATTGTACCTTAAAGGGCACAATTGTTATGATGCAATTTTTCCATACATCTGTTTTATTTTTTCTTTTATTTATTTTTGCTTCAAAATTATGGTGAGGTTAAAGCCTACAAATTGTGTGAATGAAGAGCTAGCAGGAGATGCTCCTAACAACTACCAGCTTCATCAGAGAGTGGAGGCTAGAAAATACCACAACCATCTCCATCACCACCACCACCACCAACAACAACAACGTTAACAAAATCAACGTAAACAACAGCTATGCTTGCAAAAGGGAGGAGAAAACAGTTATAATTCCAACTCACATACCAGCAAACAAAAGTAGTAGCAGCAACAGAAACCATCACCACCATCACCACAGCAACAAAAGCAGCAGTGACAACAGCAACAGCAGCAGCAGTGACAACAACAACAATAAGAAGAACAAGAACATTAATAACAAAGAAGACAGAGAGTTGTGGAGGCAAGTTCTTGGATAGACAATCTTTTGCTGGGTTGGCAGCATAAACAATGCAGTTCTTTAAGCTCTTATCAAGTGATAAGGAGAGAAAACACACAGAGAGGCTAAACGATTAGTGAAGCTGAATGGGAGAAGACCAAGTGAGGTCTTAGCAGCAATGGCCAGAAAGAGGGTCTCCACTTGCTGTATGTGGGCTAAAACCTGACAAGCCCAGATGGTAAGAGCCCTGGAAGAAATAGGAGCAGATATAGATCACGTGTCAAAGGCAAGACAATTCAAGAGCATGGAGGTCCTCTTCAAGAGTGAGGCATTCATATTGAATCACTCCATAGCTTCTCTACATGTAAGAGAGTTTACCCCTTACCCACTCTGTTTAGCAATGAGGACCTTTTGAGTTAAGATAGAAAGAGTTCCACCTGGGTTGGACATCTGATGGTCGCTGGCCTGTGTCACTCTGAAGGGTAGTGAAACACTACTTGAAGAGGGAGTTTTGGTTTAGGGCCACAGTGGAGATCCTCCTCCTGATCAAACCAAAGGAGGTGGAGAAGATTGCAGACTTAATCCACCAGTACAGTGGAGTAGAGCTGCAAATTGCAGTTGGGAGCAGACTCAAGGTTTCCTGCTCTTAACAAAAAAAAAAAACAGATGAAAGGTGGCTCCCACTACTGCCAACACTACAGTTCCAACAACAGCGAAAGTGTACAGCAATAGCAGCAACAGCACTAGTAACAGCAAAGCAGTTGTTAATTGACTCGTACTTTATATTCTTTTCTGCTCTAGGCACAAGGCCCGAAATTTTGGGGGAGGGAGTCAGTTGATTAGATCGACCCCAGTATGCAACTGGTACTTAATTCATCAACCCCAAATGGATAAAAGGCAAAGTCAACATTGGTGGAATTTGAACTCAGAACATAAAGACAGACGAAATACCACTAAGCGTTTCACCTGGCATGCTAATGTTTCTTATTTCTTTATTGCCCACAAAGGGCTAAACATAGAGGGGACAAAGGGATTAAGTCGATTACATCAACCTCAGTGCATAACTGGTACTTAATATATTGACCCCGAAAGGATGAAAGGCAAAGTCGACCCCAGCAGAATTTGAACTCAGAATGTAGCGGTAGATGAAATACTGCTAAGTATTTTGCCCGGCGTGCTAACGTTTCTGCCAACTCGCCGCCTTACTTGTACTTAATATTATTAACCTGGCAGTGATGAAAGGCAAAGTTATCCTCATCAGGATTTGAACTCAGAATGTAAAGAGCCATCAAGATTTTGCTGATGTGATAATCTATTTTTAGACTTACATTGTAGAGTAGGTGTGAAAGGCCAGATCTGGCTAATTTTAAAACAGGTAGAATATTTAGACTAGATATAGCTAGTTTCAATACTGACAGGTCAATTCTTTTGATACCATAAAACCTGATATTGTGATACAAACTTCCTGCTTTGAAGTAACCTAAATTACAACTTTCCATCAAGATTTCATGTTAATTCATATTCTAAATACCAGATCAATAATGATAAAATTTATTATACTAAACTCTTCATTGTGTTCAAAATTATTTAATACGGTGGCAGTATATTTCAACAGAAATATGTTAAGAAAAGGGTTAAATATTAATATAATTGGTTTAAAATGAAGACAATGATCTAATATGAACTGCTGCCAGACATTATACACAGGCAAGTTTTTCTAAGGAAATGCCAGCTGTTTCATGTATCAAATTACTTTTACCACGTTACCTCTGTTATTGCATTATTACTAGTACAAGGTTATTCATCTTCACACACCAGCAAATTAACATTTTTTTAATTGCAGTAATCTTCCTTTTATATATTTATTCTTGAAATATTAGTAAGATGCACACACTAATTATATCTGCATTATAGTGCACCACCAAGGTTAGTGAATTGTGGCATTAGAGCCATTGTTACTGCTACTGTTGTTGTCGGTGCTGTTTAACCCTAGATCATCCCTAATTGGATAGACATGGAATGAAAGGCATTCCAGTTGTGATCACCCAGTCTTTTTTGTGTGTATACAATCATAAAATAACCTATCCAATCCTCTAATGTCACTACCAACTGTGGCTGTGTGGAAAGAAGTTTGCTTCTAACCACATAGTTCTGGGTTCAGTTCCACTGTGTGACACCTTGGGCAAGTGCCTCCAACTATAGCCTTGGGCCAACCAAGGTCTTGAGTGGATTTGATAGATAGAAACTGGAAAAAACCCATTGTGTATGTGTGTATGAGTGTATATGAATATATGTATGTGTCTCTGTCTGTCTTTGTGTTTGTCTCCAATCACCACTTGACAACCAGAGTTGGTTTGTTGACATCTGCATAATTTAACATTTTAGCAAGAAAGACCAATAAAATGTATACCAGGCTTAAAAAAAAAGGACTGTGGTCAACATGTTCAACTAAACCCTTCAAGGCAGTACCCCAGCATGGATGCAGTCCAATGAAACATGTAAAAGATTATACATACATACATACATATATATATATATATATATATATATATATATATATATATACAAATTTGCAAACAGTACTGAAAGAACTTTAACTAATAAACAACCAATTGATTGATTAACCAGCACATTAAACAAATGATCATTTAATTAGTTGCTGTGCCAAAGGAGAGACATTAAAGCAATATTGTTAAGACATGCACTGGTTCAATTCCACTCTTTTATTATCATTCAACTGGTTCAATGTCCAACTAACTAATCGGTTGAAGGGTTTAGTTGAACATATTGATCCCAGTAAGTCGTTTACTTTGTTAAACAAACAAACAATTAGTTAATTGGATATTTAACCAGCTGACTAATAATAAAGGAGTGGAACTGAACCAGTGCATGCATTAATATTGGCATAGTGACTCTGCCTAGACACAATAAAATTTGTTCCAACACTCAAATTCACATAAAGAATGTTGCAAACCAAATGCAAAAACAAATTAGTTAGATAGTTAACCAGTTGACTAACAATAAAGAAGTGGAATTGAACCTCTGTGTGTGCATTACTATTGTTGGCACAATGACTCTCACAAGACGCAACAAAATTTGTTTCAACAAATAGACATCAAGAATCTTGCAAACCAAATACAAAGATGAAATGTATATACACACACACACACACCAAAAATAAAACCAGTAAATGAATAAACAATACAAATAAATATATAAAAATAGAGTTAATTCAATGGTTTATGTAACAGGGGAAGCTCTCTGAGTTTACTGACAGCTTGTCTTCTCAGGATGGTTATTCCTGAAAGGTCGTAGTAACAAATAGTGAAGAATTTATCTGGAAGTTATTGAGGGTGAAGATAATAATAGAATGGTGTTTATCACCGAAATGATAGAATGTACGAGTTCTTAAAGTTTAGGGTTTGGATGTTTATTATGTTGTCCTTCATCTCCAGACATAATTGGATGTGTTTTATAACAGGAATTGGTGAAGGATAAACCACTCACTATCTATGTATACAAATATACATACACACACACATACTTATTTTTAGATTATTTAAAATGTGTAACTTATACGTTAAGGAATTTTGTACACTACCTCCACTCACTCTCTTTTTCTCTCTCACATACACACACACACCCATACATGCACACACTCACACTTGCACAAACATACAAACATATTCACACTTGCTCTCTTTCACACACACACACACATTCTCCCCACACAGTCACATCCACTCACACACATACTGATCTCCACACTCACACACAAATACTTTCATTATCCTCGACATTTTACATGCACTTTTCCGTTCCAACCAATGTTGGATGGGGGAGGGTGATTGTTGAATTAAGGGCAGTCTTGGATGGTTTGATAGTAAAAAGATAAAGGTGTCCAGGTGCATCACAAAATGATGTATGAGAACACAGACATGTGCTACAAATTACACAGATGAGTATGTGGGGAGAGGATGGGACAGGGTGCGTGTGTGAGTGTGCATCAAATTAAACCTTCTTCATCATCATCATCATCATCATCACTGTCATTGTTGGGATCATTTTGATGTTTACATTTCTTTGCTTGCACAGGTCAGGTGGAATTTACTGAGGTAGTTTTTCTATGACTGGATGCCGTTTCCTAATACTAACTACTTTACAATGTACTGGATGCTTCTTTTGTGAAGTCATTAAGTAACTTGTAAGATAAAAACATGACCCATGACTGAATGAGGTTTTTAGTGGGGGGGGGGCAGATTCTACACCAGGTATTGAGAGGCTAAAGCATGATGGAGGGATAGGCATGGGTGTCTTACTATTAAGGAAATATGCAACTACACCATACTACATAAGGGTGGATGTAAGCAGCTAGAAAGCAAAGATGGTGGTGTCAAGATGTCAGAGCGTATTTTCAAGATAGAAGGTGAGTATCAGAGAGAATATGGAGAAAGGATCAGAATGGGAAGGTGACAAGTTTGTGAGAGTGTAAGAGAGCGACACATGGTTAGACATGGAGATAGAGATGAATGTAGTGAATGCTGAATAAAAGCAGAGGTGTGGTTGATGGTAAATATCAATATAGGAAAGAGAAAAGAAATAGGAGTGGCCCAAGAAGGAAGAAATGGTGAGAGGCATCACAGGAAGGAAGGAGAGCAGCAACGCCATAAATCTGTCAGCAGATGAGAAATAGTGAGATGATGTAATGGGGAGGGGAAATGGAAGGAGAGAGAGGGTCAGCGATGGGGATATGTACAGTGACAGAGATGGAGGTTTGAGTTATGTAAGGGTGGATATACTGAGTAGGGAATAAAAGTGGTGGTGAGCCATTGATAGAAGATATGAGAAGGTAAAGATGAGGTATGACAGTCCCAAGATGTGGCTCAGGAAACAATGTGAGATAACAGGGAGGCATAGAAAGATGTGATCAGTGGAAAATAAAATGGAAAGGGATGATATTAAGAATGAAAGATGAATGTTAAAAGGAAGTGGTTCCAAGAAGAGGTGAGTAAATGGTAGCAAAAAAAAAAATAAATAAAATAATGAAATATGTGGAATTCTGCTCTCATCTGATTATAGTAGCTAACTGAATAGTATTGTAGTAGAAGAGTGATGAAAAGAAGGATGTTAGGAAAATGAGATGTAGGGAAGGCTTCACTGGGATAGACTGTGTGCAGTGACAGGGCCCACTGGGTGGGTGGCCATAAACATACTGATCTTAAGGCCTTGCCTTTGCCATGACTGCAGGGTTTTCTCAAACACAGCGAATTGCCAGTTATATTGATGAGGCTCCATATCCCGAGATCAGCCTTCACTACTTCATCTCACGTCTTCCTGCAGCTTACCTACAATCCATATAATGTCCCATGTATCATGAAAACCTACAGCTGGATGCCTTTCCTAATGCCAACCATTCCAAGAGTGTAATGGGTGCTGTTGCATACCACTGACATGGGTACCATTTGCGTGACACCATTATCTGCCATGGCTGCAATTTTACTTGGCTTGATGGGTCTTCTTCTCAAATATGGCATAATGTCAAAGGCCTCGATCATTCATCATTACCTTAGTGAGGCCCAACACTTGAAAGGTGCTTTTTACATGCTACCAGCATGGGTACCAGTTACACATCACCAGCACCAGCCATAACTACAAATTCACCTGGCTTCACGGGTCTTCTCAAGCACAGCATATCACCAAAGGTCTCAGTCACTAGTCATTGCCTCTGCGAGGCCCAAAATTCGAAGATCAGGCTTCACCAACTCTCCCCATGTCTACCTTTACCACAGGTTCCCTCCACAGTTAGAAATTGGCACTTCTTTACACAGCTGTCCTCATCCATATGCATCACATAATCAGTGCATATAATATTTATATACACATTCCTACATATTTGCATGTATATATATATATATATATATATACACACACACACACACACACACACACACACACATGTATGTGTCCAAACCATACCAGCATGGAAATTGGATGTTAAGTGAAGGTGATGATGGATGATATATGATGGATGTATGCATGTGTCTGTTGGGACGTTTGTGTTTATCTGTGGTGTTCATTTGTTTATATCCAAGTAACTTAGAGGCTCATTTAGAAGCCAAATTTAAAAGTACTGGAGAAGATTTGATCAACAATACACCCCAAGGTGGCATTCCAGCGTGATCGTAGACCAATGACTAAAACCAGTAAAAAGGTTAAAGAGTCATATGGGAAAATACAAAAAGAGAAAAATTCTTCCTTGATTCTGTCCTTTTGTAATTTTTTCACAATCGGGGGGAAACCAGAAGTAGTTGATAGCTTCCGTTACCTAGGTGACCAAGTCAGTAGCATGGGTGGATGCCCTGAGAATGTAGCTCCTAGAATAAGAATAGCCTGGGCAAAGTTCAGAGAGCTCCTACCTCTGCTGGTAACAAAGGGTCTCTCGCTCAGAGTAAAAGGCAGACTGTATGATGCATGTTTGTGAACATGAGCTGTGACTGCTGAGGAAATGCGTAGGCTTGAAAGAAATGAAGCTAGAATGATCCACTGGATGTGTAATGTCAGTGTGCATACACGACAGAATGTAAGCACCCTGAGAGAAAAGGTGGACATAAGAAGCATCATATATGGTGTGCAAGAGAGATGACTGCACTGGTATGGTCATGTGTTGCAAATGGATGAGGACAGCTGTGTGAAGAAGTGTCACACAGTTGAGGGAACTTGTGGAACAGGTAGACCCAAGAAAACCTGGGATGAGGTGGTGAAGCATGACCTTTGAACATTGGGCCTCACAGAGGCAATGACAAGTGACTGAGATCTTTGGCAAGTGAGATTGTAGCCATGGCCAGTGCCGCCTGACTGGCTGCTGTGCCAGTGGCACGTAAAAAGCACCTTTCAAGCATGGTCGATGCCAGTGTTGTTTGATTAGCCTCCATTCCAGTGGCACGTAAAAAGCACCTTTCAAGCATGGCCGATGCCAGTGTTGTTTGATTAGCCTCCATTCCAGTGGCACGTAAAAAGCACCTTTCAAGCATGGCCGATGCCAGTGTTGTTTGATTA
>NC_068997.1:413013-423522 GCF_001194135.2 Octopus bimaculoides
CGATGCCAGTGTTGTTTGATTAGCCTCCATTCCAGTGGCACGTAAAAAGCACCTTTCAAGCATGGCCGATGCCAGTGTTGTTTGATTAGCCTCCATTCCAGTGGCACGTAAAAAGCACCCATTACACTCTTGGAGTGGTTGGCATTAGGAACGACATCCAGCTGTAGAAACTCTGCCAGATCAGATTGGATCCTGGTGCAGCCTCAGTCAAACCATCCAACCCATGCCAGCATGGAAAGCAGACATTAAATGATGATGATGATGATGATGATGATGATGATGATGATGATGCTGCAGGAATGCCAGTTCCCATATTCCTTCCCTTGTCTGTTGACTCTCTCTCTCTCTCTCTCTCCCCCTCTCTCTCTCACGTACATGCGCTTTCTCACTCTCTATTATCCACATCATCTAGTTCTCTGAAAGACAGATAGAATTCAGGCTGTGATTATTTGTTACATTCTTCATCTGCTCAATATTCTTAAAGAGTCAGCTAACTCAGGAATTCATCTGTTCTGCTGTCTATTTTTACCTTCTGACAAAATTCAGCTACCACCATCACAGCTCAAGGAGCCATGCACTCTGTTAATGAATGTTCAAATATCTTATTGACGCATGATGTCTACAGACATCATCATAATCAACAATAATATTTAATGTCCTTTTTTCCATGCTAGCATGGGCTAGACAGCTTGACAGGAGCTGGTAAGGCCAGGCTCCGTAGTCTGTTTTGGATTGATTTCTACAGCCTGATGCCCTTCCTGACCCCAACTACTTCACAAAGTAGAGGAGGTGCTTTTTATGTGGCACTCACCAGTTTGGTTTTTATTCTTTTCTACTCTAGGCACAAGGCCCAAAATTTTGGGGGAGGGGGGCCAGTCAATTACGTCAACCCCAGTATGCAACTGGTACTTAATTTATCGACCTTGAAAGGATGAAAGGCAAAGTCAACCTCGGTGGAATTTGAACTCAGAACATAAACACAGATGAAATACCTCTAAGCATGTCGCCCGGCGTCCTCACATTTCTGCCAGGTTGCCGCCTTCCAGTTTGGTTTTTATGTGGAACCAACACCAACATGCTTTTCACATGGTACTAGCACCCACACTAATGTTTTTTACCTTAATAAATGCCATTCTGATTTCTTGATTACCATTAAATAAATACACCTCATCAAAGTGTTTCCTCATTTTAGAAAATGTTAAGATCAAGTTAGTTATGAATGACCAATCTATGCAAGCTTACAGCTTTAAGAATTTGAATTTCTTACAAATATTCCCAAACGTTACTTTGGTGCAATTTGCAGCACATCATTAACACTTTTGAGGCTTTATCTCTTTTGAAATATGCTACCTTTGTTTCAGTTGATTTTCAAAGTAATGAAGAATTTTGTAAATAGAGCATGTTCATTGTTAACCTTTACATTACTATACTTATATTGAAATACACTGCCTTTGGTTTTATTAAGAAAAAATTTGAAGAATTTAGTAAAATAACTTTCTCATTTATAGGCTTGTGTTTTTATAACATAAATTAACATGAAATTTTAAAGGAAGGTTTTAATTTAGATCACTTTAAAACAGAAAGTTTTGTATCATAGAAATGGGGATTGTCTTAGGCAGGTTTGTACCAAAGGGTTTAAGAATATTTTCAAAGGTTACTTTGGTGCAATTGGCAATATATTTGTTCACTTAGTAATCACTTTATAGAGTATACTCAGTACTTTGTATTGGGGTGCCAGCACTAATGAGGTTGGCTTCTATCCCATATTGCTATCTATCTTATCTGCATGTGTATATTTCTGAAAATACGTGAGTGTGTATTTTCCTCCAGTGTCAAAACATATTGTTGCCATAAGAGGCTTAACGTCCAGTCTATCATGCCAAATCTTCAGTGTCCAAAGAACAACATTCCAGGGTGAACAACAGAGCGAGCAATGACAAAACAAGACTGGGGACAGGATACAATTTGAAGAAGTATAACAAAACTGATTGAAGAGGGAAAGGGAACCAGGTAGAAGAAGCAGAGCAGAGTGAACCAGGTAAAGGTGGATAAACATTTATAAATAAACCAGATAATTATTATCTACAATAATAGTATTATCAATATTTAGCCATAAATAAATACAAATTTTTAAGAAGGGTTAAAAACATTTTGCTGACAATGGGAGGAGAGAAAGGTTATTGTCAACTAACCAATTTCTGATCTTACTTCTAATGAGAAATACCTGGTTTATATGGGATTTCATTAATTTTTCAAATGGATCAAGAGTTTATCTTTGACCTGTTTTCAGTCACTGGACTGTGGCCATGCTGGAGCACTGCCTTAAACAATTCAACCCCAGTACTTATCATTTTTTTGCAATTTGGTATTTATTCTATCAGTCTCTGTTACTGAACTGCTAAGCTATGAGGATGTAAACAAACGAACATGATGATGGGTGACAAACACACACACACACATCAATCTGGTGGCCACACAAGCCAGAAGGACTATGTTCTCACCAGAAAGCAGGAGAGATAGTTGCTCATAAATGCAAAGACCTTCCCAGAAGTATGTACTCCTCAACATAGGTTAATTTTCAGATTTCAGATTAAAAAGGACACCAAGAAAGAATCCAGTCGAGGAAAGGAAGATATGAAAGCTTAAGGATCCTTTGAATAGTCAGAAATTTAGAGATGTCTTAATTGAAGCATTTGTCAAGAAGCAGGAGATGTGTAAGATAGAGGACAACTGAAAGCCCCAATAGTATAGCCTACAAAGGGCCAGAGATCAATTTTGTGACTGGTGCAAAGTTCTAGCCAGGCCTAGGGAGACATGGTGGTGAACCAGTGGGGTAGAGAGTGCCACTAGAGCAAAGCAACAGCCATATGCATCACTAACTATACCAGCAAAATCTTCTCTCTTGCACACTACACATTACATCCAAGTGTAAGTAGCATCTCTCATTTGGTGGAGCAACCACCAAATATATATACATACACATAAAGGACCAAGATGTCTGGTGCTTTGCTGTTCGCATTAAGACCCTTCCACTATAGCAGAAGTGATATTGGTGCTGGTGCCACGTAAAAAGCACCCAGTACACTCTGAAAAGCAGTTGTTGTTAAGAAGGACATCCAGCCATAGAAACCATACCAGAACAGACGATGAAGGCCTGCTTCATCCCCTGACCTTACCAACTCCTGTCAAACCATCCAACCCATGCCAGCATGGAAAACCGATGTTAAATGATGATGATGATGATGATGATATACACACACACACACACGTGTACATACATGTGTGTGTGTGTTCCCTGCTATGCCCACCTTACTGCCTTAACAACTTACATCCTCCCATCTCACTTTGTATCTTCACACTCAAACTTCATGCCATGACTCTCATCTCTTCATCACTCATAATCTCCACATTTGTTATCCATGTCCTGCTATTTCTAGCAACCAGCATACTTTCTCCTGGGTTCACTTCTGTTGCCATCCAACTCCTCCTCTCTTTATCTCACTACCCACACCGTTACATTTCTGGGATCCCATCTAGCCTTTCTTTTTCTTACTGCACTTGCTGCACCCACCTACAGTTTACTTCCTTACTTCACTGCTCCTCCATCTGGGATGCTTTTGCTGTATTCCCACTCTGCTCTCCTCCTTCTCCCTACCTCTCTTCCAATGTTTATCCCCATTTAAATGCGGACGTTCTGTTAGAACAAACTATACTGCAGTAGATGCCATGAGAGAAAGTCTCATATTGGCTTTTGCTGCAAAACGCACTCTTGTTTCTAGAAACAAGACTGCATTCTGCACCAAAAGCCAATATGGAAGATTCTTCCATGGTATCTACCAGACTATAGTTTGTTCTAACAGAACATCCACATTTCAGTGAGATAAACATTACCTCTCCGTATTAATACTGCCTCTCTTACTAATATATATCTTTTACCTCTGTTGTACCTTCCAGCCTCTCTTTCCTTATTGCTCTTATTGCACTCACCTACGGCTCCTTAACCCTCTGCTTCATTTTCTCTCACAGTTTCTCTACCTCCTTATCACTCTTTCACATCATTCCCTTTCTCTCTCTTACTCACAAGTCCTCCCCACATACCTCTTTCCTTTAATGACTCACTCAGAATTTCTCTCCACTCTAATCAATTGCTCCCCTTCTCACTTTTTCTCGTATCTTCTGGTCACACACACCCCTATAATGTAGTGTATAGCTCTAGACCTCCCTACACAATCCACCCTGTCGGCTTTCTATTCTATCACCCACTTTTCTCAATAACCCCACCCTGCTATCAATTAGTACCTACCCTTCTTTCCTCGACCATCCTACAACTATAAACCTGTTCCTCTCACTCATCCTCATCACCCTGCCTAAAATCATTGTATCTTCTCTCTTCTATTTCCCTCAGTTACAGGGGCCACTTTAGGCCCTTAGCCTTGCAAGTTAAAAAGCAATCTTCATAAGTAACAGCACCATGAAAAAAGCACTCACTACACCCTCTAAGGTGGTGGGCATGAAGAAGGTCATTCAGCCTTAGAAGCCATGTCAAATTAGACACTGAAGTGTGACAAATTCCTCCAACTCAGATCCTGTACAAGTGTCCAACTCCTACCAGCCTGGAAGCCTGGGTTTTAGATCACGAAGATAATGATATGCAAATACAAATACATATGTATGCATATGCACTCACACACATATACACACACACACACACTGACATAAAGTTTGACATTTGTTAGCAGGGAGAGCTGGTTATGATGATGATAATGTCTATAACAATGACAATTATGAAGCTGCTGCTGAGAGTAGGGTGGTGACAAAGATCATGGCTATGATAATGGTAGTGATAACAACGGAGATGATGATGATGATGATGGTGTATTTTAACTTGAAAATATCAACTGAGTAGAACAGACAGAGAGAGAAATAGTAAGAAAAGGCAGACAGATTGATAGAGATAGACAGATGCACAGATAGAGAGATAATCAGACAGAAAGATAGACAGACAGAAAAAAGAGAGAGGTAAACAGACAGAGATAATAAGACAGGAAGACAGACAGATAAATAAATAGAACGGTAGACATAAGGAGAAACTGAGGCAGGTGGATTTGATACATGTGAGGAGAAACAGACAGTGAGCCGGACAGGTAGACTGACAAAATACAGGTTCTTTAGCAAGTTGACTTTGAAGTTTGGTAAAAAGGTGAATGTATCGCGAGTTGAAAGAAACGTGAAGTTATTTTTAATCATTTAGTAACGAAAACTTCAGATGTGTTTCCACAATGTGGTGATGGTAGTGGTGGTGGTGGTGCTTGAAAATATAGATACGTATACATATAACAGCTGTGTGTATATTTGTGATATGTGCACATGTAGCAACTGACAAACGACAACCAAGATTGTGTGTGTGTGTGTGTGTGTGTGTGTGTGTGTGTATGTGTGTGATTATCATCCCTTTTCCATGCTGGCATGAGTTGGAGGGTTTGACAAAGAGCTGTCAAAACAAAATTGTGTCAAGCTCTGTTGTCTGCTGTGGCATGGTTTCTATGGCTGGATGCCTTTCCTAAAAACAATGAATAGTTGGTGACTTATTCATTAAAACTAATTGTAGTTCACTGAATCAGTGAACAGTCAGTGAATGTAGTTCACTGAATCAGTGAACAGCTGGATTACTGCAGTTCATTGAAACAGTGAAGAGTTGGTTATTGCTATTCATAATAACAGTGAACAGCTTAGCACAGTAGAAGCAAAAAATCTGGAACCAGACAAGAACTGTGCTAAATAATGGCTAGAAACTACACAATGATACTAATGAATAAAACCAAAGTAGAGTACATCAGTAATTCTGGTCTTTGTTGTTAAAGCCATATGATTGGTTCCATTGAAATTATTAAATTATTAACCCACAAAACCAACAACATGGCCTTTTGTAATTAATTAGCAATGAGATTACATAATGAGACTCTAGTACAAACAGTGGTGCTTTCAATGGATTCTTCATTTTTTTTTATTTATTTACATCTTGGCTCAAGTGTTACCATTAATCATTGCAATTTTTAGTGGCGGTGGCGGTGGTGGTAGTAGTAGTAGTAGTAGTAGTAGTAGTAGTAACAGCAGCAGCAACAGCAGTACTTGTGGTTTAGCTCCAGGTTTATTCTGATTGAGCTGATCTGTGATCAACAGCATTCCAGCAATGACCATCCTGTCTCTTAGAGGTCTCTAAGACTACATTATTTAATGTATCCTACTCTTTTAAGAGAGTAGAGCATGACTAGAAGAGCAGATTTGGCTGCTAATTCTAACAGGTAACCACATAGAAGCTCGACACTACTACATTTGTGTCTTGGTTTTCAGGATTATAGTGTGTGGGCAAGATGCTGAATGTACAAAATAGTATGATGCATCTCTACGAGTTACATTTTATTGTGGCCCCAGACAGAATATTTTATCCTAGATTATACTGGAATTCTTAAATAATTAATTGTTGGTGAGAATGGGCATGGCTAGATTAACTGGGACCCAGTAGAATAGCATATACCATATGATTGTATCTACTTACAACCAAGGCCAGCACTAGGAAGTGTGGGGCCCAATTAGAGAATTATCAGTGGAGCCCTCTACTCTACAAAAGCTGAAGATTGATGTTTTATGCTTCATGTAGTACACCAGTCCCAGCCAAAAGGCTTTGAGGGCTTGAGGCACCACCATTAGCCATAATGATATACTAAAAGTTGAAAGCTCATATGATAATTCTAATGTTTTATTACAAGACAAGTTATTTACAAACATGTTCTTTGTGAATAGGCCCTGTGCTTCTTGAGCTAACTGAGCTGAGCTGATTATGATGCCCTGACCCTCAGATGTTACCAGGCACTCATTTTGCAGAAAATAAATATCACTGTTAAATAAAATGTTTTTCTAAAGTTATGGGGTAAATCCGCTTGTCACACGTAAAGATAAAATGAATCATGTGGATATTTTTGCTTAACACAGTCAAAGGGTTTAATTCATCATAGTGTCCTCCACTCGAGCATGTGCACAGGGTCCAATTTGAACAAATTTGTCTAGGGAAACTGGACTGTCAATAGCTAAGTGTCTTGGTCATAGACACAGTACAGTGAACTATACTGCACTGTGATATCTACTTACAGCTAGGTGGACTGGACTATTGCCAATGAAGTGTCTTGGTCATGGACACAGTACAGTGAACAATACCATACTGTGGTACCTACCTACAGCTAGGTGGACTTGGTCATTGTCAGTAAAATATGAATACTCCAGTGATTCATTCAACTGCTCTACCAACTTATTGAAATGGCTGAGTATTCTTCAGATACAAGTACTCTTACATAATACTCAGACAGAATTATTACAACACAACACAGTGTGTGACAAAGTTGACTCTTTTAATTACTGGTAGTGTTTATTTGCTGGGCTTCTACACTGTTTCTGCCCCCTTTAATTTCAATCAGAAGGATTGGTTCAATCCAAAACTATGGTAAATGATATCTCAAGAACCACTGTGTTTAAGGTTTTAGTGGGTTTTTAGACCACGAATTTAATATGATGTTCAGTCATCCTTTGATCGCTGTTAGAATCAATCCAGTGAGGAACAAAAACTCATGTGAGATTTGTGAAGACTTCATGTACATGAGGGATTTATTCCGATCCAGGAGGAGAGCATTTACATTCAATAGAACAGAACGGAATTTGAATAAGGAAATGTTTTTGTCTTGACACATTCCACGATTGGTGAAAGAGGATTTAAGGAAATTCAATCAAGACAGGAACAGAGATGGAGAAATCGTGACTACCTGCAGGCAGTGTGTGAGAGAAAGAGGATGTTACCTGTCTGAGCACGTCTTTTATAGCTGTAACGAGCGCCACCTAGTTGCTAACGATGTGACAGGGGAGATAACTATAGATGACTCATTAAAACATGATGGCACTGGATTCAAAAAGCTGTCTTAGAATTCTCAGAGGATTGTGTCTTGCGTGTACATTTCACTTTTGGCTTGGTTTTTGAATTTGGATACCCTTCTTATCACCAACTACTTCACAGAGTATACAAAGTGCATTTTTATCAAGGAACCAGCCCTAAAGAGGTTGTCATATCCCCAGCAAGAGGCAATCTGTTGATACCAGTACGAAATATCAGCCTTTTCTGTAAAGTGTCTTTGGCGATCTTTACCAAAGATCGGCCTTTTCCGTAACACCCGCACAATCTTCACTAGGGTGTTAGGGTTAGGGTTAGTGGTTAGGGTTAAGAGAGATAGAGAGGGGGAGAGAGAGAGGGGGGGAGAGAGAGGGAGAATGTATGGTTCTTTTTTGTTTTTGCTTGCTGCTTACCACAGCCACTGTGGTAAGTAGCATGCCAACTTCAAAAGAAACCAGGCTCTCTCTATCTCTTTCGCGTCCTTTCCCATTTCCCTAATCCAACACTTTTTACGGAAAATGCCGAAGTGATGTAAATAAACACACGTGGTCTAATGACATTCCTCGGACTACTAGCGAAGGATCACCCAGCAAGAATATAAAGGTCTTGCTAACCCTACGTTGTCTCTGCTTGTTTACCAATGTCTTTATAGAGAATACTTGGTGTATTCTATTGTGGCACCAACATGAGTGAGATTACCTTATAGACTGCAAGATTGAAGTGTCTGCACTACTCTATGATGTGTTTAATTGTTCAAGTTTGAGAGTGAAATAATGAGAAAAAAAGGAGCGGTAGGATGGGAGAAGGCAAGAGCATGAAGATAAAAACTGTGGTTGGAGTGAGAGAATGGAGAGGGATAGACAAAGATAGACAGACACTGGGGAGTGGTAGATCGTTACAGGGAATCAGAAGACTGAGCGGTGGAAATGTGTACTAAGTACAAATAGAATCAATTCAACCCATTATATGTATGGCATGTAATGGGTGAGAGATGGCGGTTGATAGTATAATTTATGTAAATAGGAGAGTACCAATAGAGTTTGTTATTCCGAGTTACATAGCCAGAATGGAACATTTAACGGGGGAGACCGTTTGTCATCCTTGGTTAGAGAGAGAGAGAGGGTGGAAGAGATGAGATGGGGTGGTAGAGAGAGGATGAAAGCGATAAGAGAGAGGCTGCGAAAGGGAGAAAGAGAGAGAGAGAGAGAGAGAGAGTATCGCAAAGACGCGAGGGAATGGAGCAGATGCCGACATAACTGGGACACGCATATGGTTTACACCACAATATTTGCTGCTGATCCAACCCACACGCAACCACCAGTTACCCTACTTCCGGATTTCAAGACACCAAAAGAGTTGGGAAGTATTCCAGTCGTAGGATCATTGGAGCTGGTAGAGACAGCAGCCAAATCTGCCTTAAATTATTAACCCATGACCTGAGAAAAATAAACGACACGTTGAGCCATTCTGTCTTCTCTGTATATAGGGAAAAGGCAGAATGGTCGCGGCTGGAATGTCCTTCATTCTAGGTTTACTCCATTAAAGGTTGACCTGGAGCTATAAGAACTTCCGGTTGTTTTTTTTTGTGTGTTTACACGTGTAAATAATATATAGACTATGTGTGTGTAACGCAGAATTGCTAAATTAAAGATATGTGCGGTGGTTGGTGGTGGTGGGAGATAATAGTAACCCCTCCCTTGTCCTGTCTATCGGTTTGATTAATCATTAATTCTCAACCCACCACCAGCACGCTTTAGAAACTTACATAACACATATACAACATACATACATACATCCATAATTATATATAGGTCTATTCAATACATGTAGATATAATGCATCGCACACTGTTTACACACGTTGCAGGTCGAAACATCAAACACACACGCATTAGACCACTTACTGTACACACACAACGTCAGAGGCTATTGTACACACATGTAGCAACGTAAACACTATTCACTGCGCACGCATACACACATACACACACACACACGCACACAGGCGCATTAACTAATGATTGCAATTTGGATGACGATAGTGGTGTTGGGGGAGGGAAGAAATAGTGGTGTTATTGGCAACGGTAGAAGTGAGGTGAACAGGAGGACAAACTGGGCGTTATGTAAAACGAAGGGTCAGATCTAACGTATACACACATTCACAAAAATATCTAGCATACGATTACACACACACACTCCACAAACGGTGTGTAAACTGAGATCCATTCATAAGTAACTACAGGGTTTTACCCCCCAGACTTTGGGAGGTCATAACTTTCAGAAAAATGAATATTTTTTTATGAAATTTTCTATGCATATAGTATTTACTATGTAGAATCCGAATATACAAAAATTTCCGGTGAAAGTGTTTTGGAATGGGGGTGGGGGACAATTTTCGGAAATTCCAACAGAGTCCACTTAAATTCTTCTTAACTTCCAGGAAAATTAATATTTTTTCGTGAAATTTTCTACAAATATACCTTGATGTATGTACATTTCGAGCATGTAGGAATTTTGAAGGAAACAACTGCAGGTTATTTTTGAGAAGCGTTCCCCACTCGGTGGTGTTTCGGAGCA
>NC_068997.1:423880-427212 GCF_001194135.2 Octopus bimaculoides
GAAACACCACCGAGTGGGGAACACTTCTAAAAAATAACCTGCAATTGTTTCCTTCAAAATTCCTACATGCTCGAAATGTACATACATCAAGGTATATTTGTAGAAAATTTCACGAAAAAATATTAATTTTCCTGGAAGTTAAGAAGAATTTAAGTGGACTCTGTTGGAATTTCCGAAAATTGTCCCCCACCCCTATTCCAAAACACTTTCACCGGAAATTTTTGTATATTCGGATTCTACATAGTAAATACTATATGCATAGAAAATTTCATTAAAAGATATTTATTTTTCTTAAAGTTATGACCTCCCAAAATCTACCCTGTAGTTATGCCTTCATAAGTTATGCCTTCATAAGTTCCACATCAGTGGCTGAGAAGTGGGGAGGTGAGAACTATTGTTTTCTCCAACATCCTGAAAGGAAACTTATTCATATAGTGAGTGTTTGCTAATGATTGAACAAGTGTGTATGCATGGCTGCAAGCATGTATGTGTATATAAACACACACACACAGATATAGTAGGAAAAAATACTAAAACATAAATCAATGTTTGTAGAAATTGAATGACGCTATAACTCATCGCACACAATTTGTAAAGGTTTGAAAGAAATATGTGTGTGTGTGTGTGTGTACATGCATGTATGTATTATATCTAAGTGAAGCAAAAATGAGCAAAGTGAACAATGGTCCGTGTCTTCTATTCATCTAACAGAGACGAATAAGGGTACATTAAATACGATACAAGATGTCTGTTATGTGTCACTGGCACAGGTGCCTTTTACGTGCCACCAGTACGGACAACAACCACAATTCACTTAGCATGACATGTCTTCTCAAGCACAGGTAACTGTCAGAAGCCTTGGTCACATGTCATTGCCTCTGTGTGGCTCAATAATTGAATATCATATTTCCCTAGATCGTACTATATCTTCCTTGATTTACCCCTTCCACAATTAGAGATCAGGACTTCTTTATGCAGAAAAAGGGCATCAACTTTGACTGACTTGATGCTCCTTTATTTCATCTGTTACACATGTTTCAGTATTCTGAAACACATGGTATCATAATATGCATGCAATCAGTAGATACGCTATTAAGGGCTGGCATGATCAGCAAACACATCACCAGACAACTGAGACAGAAATACAAGTGATAGACAAGGAGCAGCCAAATATAAACGTTTGGGAAGTAGAAGCAAAATGAGGAGAGCAAGAGGAGATAGGTTCGGGTACCGACCTACTTAACCACAGGCTGGACTGTTGTAAGGTTTGTCACTGAGCAGAGAATGAGGATGTAGGTCACATTTACTTGACTTTATGAGAGGAGAAGGATGAGTGAGAAGATAACAGGCCAGCAAAATAATGGCATGTACTAAACTAGCCACTAATAACTACAAACGTATCCACACACACACACACACACATATATATATATATGTATATATATATATATACATATATATATATATATATTCATTATTAATATGCACACAGTGAGACAGCAAGCTGGCAGAATCATTAGCATGCCTGATAATATGGATATCCTGGCATTCCATCCATCTTAACATTCTGAGTTCAAATTCTTCAGCTTTGCCTTTCATCCTTTCAGGGTCAATAAAATAAGTACCGGTCAAGTACTGGAGGTCAATGAGTCAACAAGGTTCTGGATAAGTGTGTTAAGGTTGAAATTTATTGCAACAGCATGTTGCAAGATGTGAAAGATGAACAATGCATGAAGTTTTAAGGAAATGTTTACTTTTACTGTTACATGGAATATACCTTGCCTCGACAGGCAGGTGATAAAATCCTAGAGCATGCAAAGTAAAAAAGTTAATTTTGGCCTGTATGTTTTTATTGTAGTAGTAAACCACAGAGAGAGGTATGGTAATGTGCAGAGAAGTGAAAGTATGGGACGAAACAAGTGCTCTGTTGGTAAGTTACCATAGTTGTTCTTTTTGTGTCCTTTTCTTTAGAGACAGCGTTTGTTCAGCTGGTAAGCCAGACTCCGTTCTCACAAACTGAGCTATCACCAAGTGGCTGAGTTATCACCAAATGACTAACTGATTGAGTTGTCATGAGCCGACTAACTGGGTTTTGCTTTGGGGTTCTTGCTTTTATAACTATCCAGAAGGATAGACATATCGTTGAGAACAACAGACTTCGTTGGTGGTACTTGTTATCTTAATTCTAGCTTTTGGTGGAATAGAGGTTAGAGGGGTCAAGTGGTGAAGACATTATTTCGGCCTAGCTAAAGCTATATGGCAAATGTAAAACTGCTGTCACAGACAAAAACCATTGTTCCAGCATGAGAAAAGTTCTGTTGAAGTGTTAATTTAAATTTGGCTATGGTGGATCGAATTCCACTTCATGCCTGCAAGATTCATCACAAGTGTCTTCTAAGCCTTGTGAGTAGATTTAGTTGATGAAAACTGAAAGAAGCCCATCGTATATATAGCTGTGTGAGTGTGTGTTTTCACATGTCTCCCACCACTGCTCGACAACCGGTATTGGCATATGACATCCTGCGATGTAGTGGCTCAGCAAGAGCAACCGACAGAATGTCCCAGAATGACTGCAGTCTTATGAAATACAGCCACACACATGTATGTATGTATGTATGTATGTATAGTATGTTTGTGTATTTGTGCGCATAATGTGTGTATATGTGTATGTTTTCACATGATCGAACATGGATTGGAACTATCCATAAAATCTATAGGCCCATACAAAAACACACATCAAAACATACATATACATAAAAATGAATAAATGGATCTCCGTTGATTTCGACGAGGTTTTCAATTCTTCGCTCAACTAAACAACCTACTCATTGAATTAGTGTCCAAATCAGTTCAGTATTCCACAGACACATGCACCCTTAATGCAATCCCTATACAGAAACAGCAAGGCAGTGTGTGTGTGTGTGACAAAGCAGACCCCTTTGAAATACAGATATAACCTCTCCGACAGACTAACACAGTATCCATCTACTCAAGGCTCAAATCGGACCGAGGATACTCGGTGGACGAAAAAATTCCAATAAGGGTTTAGAAGTATTGCGACTGATCCCCCTTTTTTGCGTCCACGATTATATTGCATACAAAAATAAAGTGTTTACATCTATTATATACACTGCGGCATGAGTACACTGGGCAGTTCTCCACAGGCAGCCACAAGCCCGGGGGACCAATTCTGATCTATGACTGCTTTGCCTGGCTGTCATTAAAAACATACAGATTTTCTCGAGATGTAGTATGTACACGCAAATCGGAAGACTGTACCTTCCAAAAAAAAAAAAAAAAACACTGTAAAAGTAGTTAAGTACCACCACTAA
>NC_068997.1:427595-429033 GCF_001194135.2 Octopus bimaculoides
ATATATATATATATATATATATATATATATATACGCACATGCACAAATACATTTACATATATCTACTTATAAAAGATGTACATGTTTATATGTTATATATGAAAATAAAATTTCATTGACATCAACACGTTAAAAAATATATATAAATTCATACATACATATACGTTCATAAATATGTACATACATAATACATATATGCCCATAAGTACATTCTAATATATTCGTACATTAAAGTATTAATATTTACACCCACAAATACATCGACCTGCTAGATATAGCAGCCAAATTTCCTTTAGCTCTCACTCCACCGTCTTAAAAATGGTCATAGATTAATTAATGTAGTCCCAGGCGTGACAGTCCTTAATGAGACGTCTAATCACAGGTTTTCCGACCCTTACATCAACATAAACATATATATATAATACATACGTACACACACACACACATAGTATGCATGTGTATGTATATGTGTGTACAAATATATAGTCTCATAGATAGATAAGATAGTACCTACCTTGTTTAAATCAGCTTCGATTTCCGCAGCCCTTATAACAATTGGTCCCCGAACCGCGTATTCCATTTCCTTTACATGGGGATTCATACTGGCCACCGATAGTACTTTGGTACGTCGAAGCTGACGTTGTAGGTTCCATTTCGGGGCTGGCTCTATGAATCCCGGGATTAAATTATGAAATCCACCACAGCACTGGCGAGATAAAACACTCACCGATTTCTGCCTAACACAGTGCATTATTAAAGGTGGACTATGTGGTTAAGGTGTCGTTTCTAGGAGATGGGATCTGTTTTTCTTGGTTGTGTGGATGAACGTATCGGGACTGACTTACAGTGGAAGGAAGATGAGGAGGCGGATAAAACGGATTGTCTTGGTCGCAAGATATCCCCAACAACACCAGAATTAGTAGTACTGGTAGTAATAATAACAATAACAGTAGTTGTGGTACTGTAGTTAAAGTGAGAATGATATGTATAAGGTGGTTGTGGTGGTGGTAATTGTTGTTGCTACAAACCACTTGAGTTACGGCTGACTGACTATCATAGCAGAGAGAGAGAGAGAGAATGATGATGGTGGGTGGGAAAAGAAACTTGTGATAATTCAGTCACGTTGTGGGACGCAGTTATTTCCCTTAGTTGGACTCGCATCTCCTTGACACATGTACACAAAACACTCACATGCACAGAGCAACAGAGACACACATCGCAACCCATATTCCTCTACATATAGCATCTGTTAAAGTTAATTATTCGCATTAATGTATCTATGATTTAGTTCGCTGCACGAGCCTGTTTTACGTACTCCCTAAAGTTTCTCCGACACTATGGAAACTCCATAGTTCGTAAGCAGGCCACTGAATATGCTTTTACTTTCTAGGATTTGTTCACTACCAACGGGTATATATATATATATATATATATATAT
>NC_068997.1:429243-461688 GCF_001194135.2 Octopus bimaculoides
ATATATGGATGGATGGATGGATGGATGGATACACAGGCATATTGATACATTTGTAAAGGAAAACCATTCTAAATAGGGAGCCTCTACGTGGTCGCACACTTTGCTAGAAATAGCAGCCAAGTCTTCCTGCAAATTAACATCTCCCCACCACACACATACATGTATCATTGGAATGCCTTCTTTCATAAGACTGCTGGCACAGGACTGACCTGTGATCAAAGACATTCCATCCTTTTCTAAAACGTTAAGTCGTGCTTTGATAGTCATTTGGCTGCTATTTCATTTAGTCTTCTGCTATATGCGTGGCCTAGTGTTAAGAATATTGGGCTCACGATCGTAAGATAATAGGTTCGATTCCTGGACAGGGTAGCTCATTGTGTGTTGAGCAAAGCACTTTAAATCACGCACTATCCTAGTGCTGGTGCAACTCCTACTCCTGGATGTTGTGCTGGATCAAGTGTAGGATGAACTAGAAGGTGTTGTATGTCTGCTCTTGACTGTATAGGCACCGAAAACAATTAGCGACAACGTGGGATTTGCTAACAAGTCATAACTTTCTTGTTAATGACAGCTGTGAATTTTTTTCTGTTTTTTTTTTTTAAACACACGCCCGCATGCGAATAAATACATATAAGCGCATAACACCAATGTTGTCCAGGCTGAAACAAAACACCTATGGACCATCGATAAGGCGTTTGCAAATCTAGTACCCAAGATACACTTTCAGCTTCGTACCTATTATTATTGGAATAACAGGATACATGCCAGTCTGCCTGGAGCGAAGTAGAACTGAACATGGGTTCTTGGAGAAAGAATGCAATTCTTTAATTCATAAACTAGAAAAGATCACAATATCTAGGAGAATAAAAATTTGAAGGACTTTTTTAAGATTGAAAGGATGTTGAACAAACCAAGATGCTTAACTACCAAGCAGGTCAGCGCTGGATTAACCATTAAGTAAAATAAGCACGTGCTTAGGGCATCAAGGGAAGAAGGAGGCACCATAAAAATGGTAAATGGTTTACGGCACAAAAGGAATCACTTTAAACTTTCTAAAATAACATTTGGGATGCCTTTATCTCTACTAAGTATAGATGCAAATGTATTACCAAAGATTAATTTTGAGGATCTGATCAAAGACTTCCCGATTCAAAAAGTAGGAGGAAACTTTTCAGATATACATAAAGTAGAAGTATACAAAAATGAATATTATTTTCCTTCTTACTGTTTTGTTTTGTTTTGAAAAATATATTATTTTACGGTTTGTTATCGTTTATATTTTGAATTACGAAGTGCTTAGGGCCTCGATGGGTCTTAATCCGGCCCTGAAGCAGGTGGGCAGTTAAAGTTAATTCTAAATTAAAAAGAGAACAAGAAAATATACATACATACATGTATGTATGTATGTATGTATGTATGTATGTTTTCTGTCTTTGAAATTTAAACAGCTGTTGCTGAAACGTGAACTCATTTCCTTCTTGATATGATGGGTTGTACTTTAGGAGAGGCTACTATTTCTGTCAATGTTGTTAATATCTCCTAGCTTGCATGTATATGTGCCCAGGCATAACTTTTTGCTGATATGTATGTCATTATTCCGTTTCATTTCAAGATTTCTTGGCAACAGAGAAAGAGCCGGTCTCATTGGAATTTCAACATCAACAACAGGGCATTTTTGCATGCATGCATGTATGTATGTATGTATGTATGTATGTATGTATGTATGCATGTATGTATGTATGTATGTATGCATGCATGTATGTATGTATATGTGCAGATTTGTATATTTTGTTTTATGTATGTCTTCTCATGCATATACTTGTATATCTAGACATACTCATACATATTTAAATGATAAACTTCTGGAAAGTTTTACAGTAATAGTTTTCGAATTAGCTTTCTCCTTTCTGGTTTTGAGAAGTCTAATTTCTCAAGATTGGTATTTAGGCAGTGTGTTACATATCCCAAGGCCCCAATAATTACTGGTATAAATCTGAACTTGTAATCTGGATAGAATTACTACAGATTTCTCTATAGTTCAGTGTAGGTATTCTCTTTTTCACTGATCTTCAGTTTTATGTTAACATCCTCTGGGCAGCTAATTTCTACAGCCGTACAGTTTCTCTTCTCTATTCCAAATCATTATATCAGGTCTGTTGGGCTTACATTTTATTAAGGTTTTCACTGGGACATTCCACCAGTATTCTTTTTTATTATGAGTGACCCTGGCTTCTACAATACTGTGGGTTCTTGCTTGTTTGTCCTCGCGGTTATTCATCCGATGGATTTCATTATAGAGTGTCCTAGCTACAACATCATGTCTCATCGGTAGATAATACGGTGATGACATTTTCGGACAACTGCTTATGATGTGGATATCTTCGGTCTGCATCAGTTGTCACACTTTACTGCTTTTCCTGCATCTCTATCCCTTTTGTGTATCAGGAATTGGTTGATATTTCCTGTTCTTCCTGGATTGCAAACGTATACCCTTCAAAGTGAGAGGTAGTAATCCGGTTATTGATCCATGATCGGCTGCTTTGATGATCAATGTTACTATCATCTCAGAGTTTTCAACTAACATGTCCATGCATAGTCTTCAGCTCATATATGCTCATCCTTTCTTCTGATGATGCATCGCGGTAGAATGCATGTGTGTATGTGTGTATGTATGTATGTATGTATGTATGTATGTATGTATGTACGTATGTATGTATATGTATGTATGTATGTATGTATGTATGTATACATGTATGTTCTCTTCCTCTTTTTAATATCAGAGTAAACTTTGACCGACAACGTACTTGGTAGCAAGGTTGTGAAGGAAAGTATCTTCTTTTAATCGTCATCTTTTAAATCTTAAGGCGTTACAGACTTTTATAGTCTCAGACATCGTGTAATCATTTGTAGTAAAATGAATTAAGGATTTGCGTTCTCTCCCCAAGATCCGAGGTTCAGTCGTACTTCGCTCCTCCAGACAGCCTGGTATGCATCCTGTTGCCTCAATAATATTAGGTATGAGGCTGAAAGAGTATCTTGGGTACTGGATTTGCAAACTACTTATGAACGGTCCATAGATGTCCTCTTTCTCTTGTATTTTTCTTCCCACATTCGGGTTCAGAGGACAGCTCATATCCAAAACAGAACATATCTTTTCTATGTACGTACGTATGTATATATTTATGCATGCATGTGTGCGTTTTTATGTATGTGTACGTGTGTATGTATGTTAATAATAATAATTGCTTACTGAGACGGCCATTTTATTCATAGATAGACAGACAGACAGACAGACAGATAGATAGATAGATAGATAGATAGATAGATAGATAGATAGATTGATAGATACATCGATAGATAGATAGATAGATAGATAGATAGATAGATAGATAGATAGATAGATAGATAGATAGATAAACAGAGAGAAAGAAAAAGAAAGAGAGAGTAGTATGTGTGAGTGAAAGAAAACATAAGTGAATGGTATAATTGTTCAGGTACTATTGTATTGTGTTACAAATAGATAACATGGTAATGTCCTTTAACGCTGCTACGTTTTCTCATATAGCAAAAATTATGTCAGACCCCCCAATATTGTATAGGAATTGAAGTTCATGCAGTGACACAACTACCCTATCTTTAAGAGGACCTGGTCGTGCGTGATTAGCGGTAAAGATGGAATATGTGTGTGACGCTACGACTGAAGAGAAATAACTTTGCAGCGGGATGACTATAGATTTGTGTGTGTGTGAGCACACACACACACACACACACACACACACACACATGAATATAATTACCTCCGGCTGATACAAAATTTTGACACAAGTCAGCAATTTCAAGGGAAAGATAAGTTGATCGCATGGATTTCCCCTCCAATCCCAGGGCTCAATTAGTACTTGATTTTTATCGAACCCGGAATGGTAAAGTCAGTCTTAGCAGAATTTGAACTCAGAACATAAAGAATGGGAAGAAATGCCGCTTAGCATTTTGTCCGATGCGCTAACAATTCAGCCAGCTCAACTATCTTTTATATTTTTTATAATAGACGCGAAATTCTGTCTGTCCGCCCGTCCGGGACCCCTGTATCTCAGCCTATATTTGCTCTACATAGACATATTTTACCTTTTTTTTGGAATCAGGATGATCCTGGGATTGAAAATCTGCCCTTCATTTGGTTCTTGAACATCCAGCATTGGGATCGGGTCTGGATGAGGATTTGTTATATGCTAACAATTGAAAATTCAAATTTTAAAAGACCTCCCAAAATTTGTGGACTTAAAGTTTCTCATTTAAATTGAATTTGAAGTAATACCAAAATTTGGTGAATTTAGAAAACATTTTCAATTCAGTTCATTTGAAACCAGATTCGAATTAGAGTGAGAGGTTTCGTGCTCGTGAGGTTTCGAAGTTCCGCGGAGTTTGTGAATTGAAGCGCTCGGAAGAAAATACTGAAGAACTCGAATTTTCGGCCAAATTGAACTTTTGACTCAAATCAGACTTTCGGCCCAAATCGGTTTTTCGGCTCAAATCGAACTTTCGGCTCAAACAGGACTTCGGCCCAAATTTGATCCAGATTAGACTTTCGGTCGGATCAGATTTTCAGCGGAGCCAATTTATTCAGAGATTTGGATGCTGGAAGATTAGCAGCTCAGCTACTGGATCTGGGAAATGAAAGCATTCAGCAAGACAATAATGGAGACATCACTTTTTCAAATGGCTGCGGCATTTTGGTCAAAACTTATCAAGGTATACCAAATATTAGACGCAATTGGCTTTGTGAAAAAGCCATACTTGCACCAAAGAATGAAACTGTCCAGGATGTCAAATGGAAACATGCAATCAATCAATACCGAGAAAAAAAAAAATTATTTCTCAATGGATACTGTTGTGGACCCCAATGACGCTGTGAATTATCCTACTAAGTTTCTTAACTCTTTAGATCATCCTGGAATGCCTTCTCACAAACTGACATCGAAAGGAGTTCCAATCATGCTTTTGAGAAATCTTCCAAAGCTGTGCAATGGAACCAGACTGATTGTCAGGCAAATGCATTCACGTCTTTTGGAAGCACCAATCCTCACTAGACAAGGAAAGGGAGAAAATAACATTCTTCCACTGCTTTAGGGACCAATTCTGTAGGTTTTTACTCCACTCTCAATGCTTTGCAACGTTTCTTTTTGAAAGTAGTGGTTTTTTGATTGCAGCCAGCACGTGAAATCCGGCTTTGTGCAGCTCCTGGCGAACAATTTCTGTGGAAACTGGGTTCTCAAGGTGGTCTGCAGAAATTTTGGGTGCTGTACTTTTGTGATCGTTTATAACAATTCGCGTAAAAATCCAACAGTCTCTGTCTGAAAGTTTTGGTTTTCTTCCGGAGTTTTGTTTCGACGAGGAGGTTTTTCCCTCTTTTTCAAAGGCTATCATTACTTTTGAGACAGTACTTCTTGATACACCAAACATTTCAGCTGTTTTCGTTACGCTAGCATCTGCCATACGAGCACCAACAACTTGACCTCTTTGAAAGTCCGATAGATCTGTCATTTTAATGAATTTTAGTTACCTTTTTCTGATGAAACCTGAAAAGAAACAGCAATTTTAGCAAAACCTTTTAAGCAACACTAATAATAAATAAATAAATAAAAACATAAAAATAAACAAGCTTTTGGTGGTTTTATAGATATTTCAAAATTATGATGTTATGATGCTAGGTGTTTCCATTATTTTGTCCAACCCCTGTATATATATTATATATACTAATATATACACACTAGCGTAGGTGGGGAGATGGCGGTACTTTTGGGTCTGCTATGAGCAAAATGTGTCTTTTGTGGGGTTAGGGTTAGGGTTAGGGCGGCAAACAGAAGGGCCGCTCCGGGCGGTACACACTCTAGCTACGCTAGTGTATATACACATATATTAACATATACACTAATATATTCACATAACATATACATGCACAGGTATATATTTATATATACTATCAGATAAAGGATCATGAAAAACTGTTTTCATATTGTAAGAGAAAAAATCTCAGATCTTTTTTAAGAAGTCTTGATAAGTTACTTTTCTTCTTTCTTTCTAAAACTTTTTCGCTTGTCGATATTATATTTAGATGTCAAGTACATTCATGCATAGTACATACTTACATACCCCCCCCCCACACGCACACGCTAATACACACACATGTTTGTATGCATGCATATATGTATGTATACATGCATATATGCATGCATGCATGTATGTGTATATATGTATATATATATATATATGTATATATATATATATATATATATATATATATATATATATATATATGTATGTAAACTGTTGGTATACCACAAAATGAACTTTGCTCCGGCTGCACCTCGGAAAGAGACTTTCCGAGGTGCAGATCCACGGTATCATAAGGCAAGCAGAGGCCTGGATATGTTTGTACTACAAGAGAGCTTTGTCGAGAATCTTGTTGCACTCTCGATGCTTCAGGGCTAAGTGTTGATTCATGACCATTCACGACCACCCGTAGAATGTTACAACTTAATCCGGCCTGCATTAAGTCTGAAGTTTTGGGTTTGCAATGTCAAGTTTCGATAATTAAATATCAAAATAACAATAAAATAAGTAGAGGACTGAAGTAGAACACTTCAAAATCCTGTACCTAATGGGAAGGGGAAGCGAACAGAAGTTGTAGTGGTGTCGGGCAAAAGTGTTCAAAAAATAAAAAGACTTTTGGAAATTCATTTCTTTTTCAGAATACTAAAAAGTGAAGGAAAATTTTACTCTTTTCTTTTCTCGTGAAATATGGGAAATTGAAGGAGAGCTGTTCCAAAAGTCCTTTAAAGTTAGTACTGGGGTCGATTTGATGGACTAAAAACGCTTTGAAGATGGTAACCTAGAATAATCGTAATCCGCTGACTGAAATTAGTGAACAAAAAGTAAATAAAGCATTTTTGAGGGGGGAGAGAGAGAGAGAGAGGTGGGACGGAGAGGGGAAGAGAAAGATCAATTGATTAATAGAGAAAAACGAAAAGAAAAGAAAAGTGAGAAGAGACAATCAATAATGAGAGTTGTTTCCCCTTATATTTTAAACAACACGAATTAGCATAACAACAACAAACAACAAAACGAAGGAACACAAATAAATAACAAGAGGAGGAGGAGAACAAGAAGTATTATGGGTGGGAGCCAAAGAGTTTTGATAGCAGCACGGTTCGCCTGGTTGGCTGACGACGGCTGGGCTTGAACTTATCACGTGGCTAAAGCCAGCATTACCTTTGTTTCCTTCTGTGCAGTCTGCAAAATGCTGCTGAAATTAACCCACTTCAGACTCGTCCACACTGTCTTCAAAGTAAGCATTTTCAAAATATTCTCTGTTGATTTTAGGCCACAAAGCTTACTGGTGGCACACAAGTTTCGGTTACTAAACTTTTACATGTGGGCCTGTTCGCACTGAACTGTTTAACTTTGTTGTTTTTATTTAGCTCCTTCCTCACATTTCATGAGCAGACCACAATTGAAGGCTTTTCCTACCGTGCCCACCCTGTCTTTTTTTTTTTTTGTGAGTGAGTTTGTTTTTCAAACAAGTCCTTCCTTTAATTAAGACGAAGAAATTTTAGCATCAGAGTAACGACTATTTAAGGCGACCTTGTCGATTGTTATCAATGCACACGAATATTTGTAAATAATTTATTCGGTAACATGAGAAAAAAGCGGAATATTATAGAAAATGAGATTAGCGATGTTGGGATGTGGAGGGTTGTAAGGATCTAGTATACCTTTCTCAATTATCGAAACATAAGTTGATGCTTCAAAGCATGTAAATCGTAGTACCACCCCTTTATTTTCGATAATTTTGTATAATTCGTATATTAGTATATTTAGTTATTTATGAATGTATATGTGACACAGTCCTGTTGCCCCTGTATAAAACTTAACATTGTAATTTGTAAGAAATTGCGATTTATTGAAATGAAACGTTATATAAGATGTCATGAAGTCGGGAAGGGCGAAAAAAAATGTTCTTTTTCTGTACCTTCGAAATCTTCCATGTTCAAAACATGATTCGAAGATTCGAATTAATTATTATGAATAAATAAAATTTCAAAAAGTTAAAAGTGGTTGCTACATAAATTCCTATTTTGGAACATTTTATTTATTCGTTTTGATAATACAGGAGAGCCAAGACCAGTTTTTACATTACCCATTACTTCAATTTCAAATTTCGCCGCTTTTCTTATTTTCCTTTTAATTGTTAAACAAAACAAAAACTTTTTTTCAATAATTATTCTTAAATACAAAATGTAATCTTGTATTTATCTTTCTTTTGGTGCATCTTTGTGTGTGTTTTTCTTCCTGGTAAATGAAATCTGTGTCCTTGTAATATTTGCGTGTTTTTCAAGGCTGTTTTATTATGCACGATAAACATTTTCAGAATACATTCGTAAGCAAAAATGATTTTGATAATTCGCTTGTCGTATGTTTTTTTTTTTTTAATATATATATATATTTCTTGATTTGATAAAAATTTTAAAAGAATAAATTTGAATCGTCTTTGTTTTGCCCCATTTCAAACCTAGATTCGGCTGCTATTTCTAACAGCTTGTATGACCATGTACAAGTTGTTTAGTCGTAGAACATTAATGAGAAGTGGTCCAGTTGGCGAAGGTAAAGAATACGTACACCCAGTGTTTAGGGTAAAGGTTTTTATTACGCCGAAAACTAGTGGTGTACGTATTCTTTACCTCCGCCGGTCCAGCCATGGCAATTCTCATCATTGTGCCCATAGTATGTATGTTCAGGTAGTAGAAAGGGATCTTTTTTAAAACGGGGGCCACATTTTTCATTAACGAAACACTTTGAAACTTGGAACACTGGTAGAATGTGTCATATAAAACATCTTTTTCTCTTAGTCTTCTTAAAAAAAAAGAAATCCCTAAGTTATTCCATGTTAAAGTTGTCGTATTTCTGTAATTTCAACCAATCACTGACGTCCATTCAGCCGATATACATTAAGTGCCGACTACATAAACAAACGATTCTGAAACAATTCTATCGGTGATAGGGTTAGGGTAAAACAGCAAATTTAAAAAGAAAAAAGCAAAACTAAGTCAGTGATTGGTTGAAATTATCGAAATAAGACAATTTTTTACATGAAATAAATTCGAATACAAAAATATTTTTCTGTTCTATAACACAAAATAGATAAGTATACGAAGTTTGAAAGTCTTTCGGTACCAAAAACACTACGTAAAACATTAATGAAAAATGTGACCCCCGTTTTAAAAAAGATCCGTAGAAAGTAATTCGAGTGAGACTTAGCTGTTATTTCTAGCCAATCAATCATACGGCCACATAGAAAGCCCGGTACTACTAAAGCAGCACGGTCCCGAACGCGCAGTCACGTGTCCGCACTAGCTAGTCGTGAGTGTTCGATCCTAACCCTAACCCTAAACACGTATTCATTTGCACGCGGGTTAGGGATAGGGTTAGGGTTAGGATCGACCACTCACGACTAGCTAGCGCGTTCGGGACCGTGCTGCTTTAGTAGTACCAGAAAGCCCTTTATTTCTTATTCCCGCGTGAGATGGCGAACTAGCAGAAGCGTGAGATGGCGAACTAGCAAAAGTGTGAGCATGCCGGAGAAAGTGCTTTGGGCATTTCGTCCGTCTTTACATTCTGAGTTCAAATTCCGTCGCTGTCTGCTTTGCCTTTCCTTTCGAGATCGGTATAAATGACTAGTCCCCTCCCATTAAATTCCAGGCCTTTAGTTATACTCAACGCTGGATTAACCATTTAGCGAAATAAGCACTGTTTTGGTCCTCACGTTGCTGAACATAGGCAAACTTCTTTTCTGCTACTCCCTTGGCTATATATACCTGTCTTCTAGCTTCCCTTCTGGCTAATTGATACAGTCCTCTGCTACCCCTACTCTTCCAGGGTTGTTTCTTTGCTCAAATGGCCCTGTCTACACCACCATATTACTCTAGGTCTGTAAGGGACTTTGCTCCAGATTTGGTCTGTGGCGCTTAGCAAGCTGTCTCGCAGGAATTCCCAGCTGCCTTATCTTTTTCCAGAATATTAGCTCATCAATATTTGGAATATGAGACATATCACAAAAAAACTACAAAGAATAACATGTTGAAAAACCCATTAGGATATAAAAAGTGAAAAGATTGCCTTCGACTTTTTTCTAGCCAAAAAGGGTTTTCTACATTATATTTTCATGCTATTCTTTCTAGCGTTATATGATGTACCTCAGGAGTACATCATATAACATTATTCAAAGAAAGAATTATTTCTCATTCCCCCAAAAGTTTATAAATTCTTATGAGGTCAACAATATATATTACCATAGTTTTAATGTCCATTTCCCCCTGTTTTTATGAATCAGGTCAAATTCATTGAGTTCCTCTCAAACATTTCCTTGCAAAATAGTATTTTCCCATGGCCAGATATGTTTCCATGAAAGATTGGAAATAAAAGACCCTACTTATGACTGGTGCACATTATCAAAACACATGTGCACATGTACATAGACTTGGGAATAGTGGGGTGCAGGCGTTGTAAGTGCATCCCCTAAAGATTTTGAACAAGTGCAGGCATGGCTGTGTGGTAAGAAGCTTGCTTCCCAACCACGTGGTTCTGGCAAGTGTCTTCTACTTTCACCTTACGTTGACCAAAGCTTTGTGAGTGAATTTGGTAGATGGAAACTAAAAGAAGCATGTTGTGTGTTTGTGTTTGTCCCTCACTTTCACTTGACCACTGGTGTTGTGTTAACGCACCTGTAACTTAACAGTTCAGTAAAAGAGAACAGTAAAATGTGAGGCACCCACGCCAGTGACATGTGCGAGGCACTCGGTACACTATGCAGTGGTTGGCATTAAGAAGGGCATCCTACCATAGGAAGCAAGCCAAAACAGACTGGGGCTTGGTGCCACTCTTTGGCTTGCCATTTCCAGTCAAACCATCTAACCCATGCTAGCATGGAAAACAGATGCTAAGTGCTGATGGTGTTGCTGTTTATGGAAGATGAGTGAAATGAAAATTGCTTTACTTGAAAAAACAGGTAAGGGTTTGCAAAAAGAAGGGCACACATACACATATGAGAACCAAAAATTAAAAAAACCCCGACACAGACATCCCTTTCTCGCATATATATTCATTTGCAGTCCCCTTCTACTCACATTGACCTTACATATACATGTATGCATATGAGACCCCACATGGTCTGTAAGCCTACTAGAAATAGCAACTAAGTTTCCCTCAGATATCACTACTTCAATAAAAAAAACAAGGACACGTTGGATGATGTATTGTATTCCCAGATACCCACTCCTAAAAGGATAAGATGTACCTGGCTACAACACCTTTGATCATCAGTTCTGACCTGGAACCAAATAACACGCACACCACCTGTGTTGTCTTTGTTTAACCCTTTAGCAATTAAAGGGCCATATCTAGCCCAAATATTCTACTTTATGTTCAAACTGGTCAGATCTGTCACTCTAAAATTAAACAAGCATGCTATTGAAATCTCAATGCTATGAAATAATGCTTGATTAATTCAAAACATTGCATTTAACAGTTATCTGAATAATAATGGAATTAAACAGATGTCTGTAGTTGTGTCATTATATTAATTAGATATAGGTTAATTCAGAACATACAGGGTTGGGTAGAGGTGGCTCCGTTATCAGTCTGGTTCACTCCTTGAATCAGATTTTTCTCTCAGAAAAAAAAAATAAAACCAACATATTGTGATTTAATCCTTTTCTTTCTCTGTCCTCATCCTCCTTGTTTTAAGTTGTTGACCTAAATTATAATTTCCATCACCTCATCCACCCACCTTAGTTTTTCGAAGCCAGAGTAAACCGCTGCGTCTTCTCTCAATCTGCTAAAAATAATCAAATTTCGCAAATCACACTTTTATAATTTAAGGAAAAGATATCTTTTGATAACATGTCCCTCTGTTCTCTTGCATGTAGGAAAATGGCTGTGTGGTTAAGAAGCTTGCTTCTCAACCATATAGTTTCAGGTTCAGTCCTTCAATGTGGAACCTAGGTAAGTGAATTTTACTGTAGCCTCAGGAGGACCAAATCTCTGAGTGGATATAGTGGAAAGACATTGAAAGAAGCTAATTGTGTGTGTGTGTACACCTTTGACATCATGTGCTGATTGTAAATGAGCCTCGGTATCATAGAAGTGATGTCTGTTTCTGGCCTTCCATGAAAAACCTATTTGGCTGCAGTAAATCTGCCTCAACAAATTCCATCTGACTCGTGCAAGTATGAAAAAGTGGTATTAATGATGATGAGGACTGTGGTAAGAAGTTATTTCTGAATCACATGGTTCTGGTTTCAGTTCCTCTGTGTGGCAGCTTGGGCAAATATTTTCTACTATAGCCTTAGACTAACCAATGTCTTTAGGGGATTTGGTAGATGGAAACTGACAGAAACCTATTGTGTGTGTATATATCATCATCATCATCGTTTAACGTCTGCTTTCCATGCTAGCATGGGTTGGACGATTTGACTGAGGACTGGTGAACCAGGTGGCTACACCAGGCTCCAATCTGATTTGGCAGAGTTTCTACAGCTGGATGCCCTTCCTAACGCCAACCACTCTGAGAGTGTAGTGGGTACTTTTACGTGCCACCGGCATGAGGGCCAGTCGCACAGTACTGGCAACGGTCACGCTCAAAATGGTGGCATGGGTTGGATGTGAATTTGAAAGCAAATTCACTCTTGGAAGTAAATTTGAAGAAAGATATAATATTATGGTTGATATCCACCCCACTACCACCACAGTTGGAACTGTTGTTGCTGTTACAGTTATTTATTCATTGGTCAGTCCTTACTGAGCAGGGTTGTGGTTAAGCATGACCAACTCTGACCATTCCATTTTTTAAATTTTATTAATGACCTCTTTTGATATGGTAGATTCTGGTTTGAGGAAGATTTTGCTGCTATTTCTAACTTTGTGAATGTCTGCACAGAGGCCTGCTCCTTCGTGGGTCTGAATTTCTGTGTATTTATCTGTACTGTTTAACTCCCAGATCAGCCCTAATTGAGCCAGAGGTTTAACCATCCATTTTTAGAGGTACAATGTTATTTGTAATTTGAGGGAACTTACTTGCTGTTTTTAGCAGTTCAGGTAACTACAAAGAGCAAGCAAGAGCAGCCCTTCTTGAGAAGTGGGTTACATGAGACAGCTCATCATCAGGCAGGTTGCACTATTAAAAACATTCAAGATAATTTTTTATTAGGTGTGCTATTCAGAAAGACCCATGGATCAGTTTGTCCATGACTAGTGTACAGGCTCCCTGCTTGTGTTGTCATGGTTACATATACAGAGTGATGGACATTTCTCATCCAATGTCCTAACAATTTCACCAATCTTGGGCTTTAGTTTATTACAAGCCCAAAAGGATGAAGGGCAAAGTTAACTTTGACTGGAATTGAACTCCGTTCAGTGAGAATTGAAACCAATGCCACATGGTATTTTGTGTTGTGTTCTAGTAATCACTGTCTTGTATGTTTATTTAATTGATCAGCACAATGGCATGTTGCTGAAGTAATTAGCTGTCACAGCTGGATATCTCTTCCTGTTGCTAACATGAAACAATGAATTGCTAACTCAACAATGAAATTGCAACTTAGCCTGTTACTGTCTGACTTGCAAACTAGAGTGAACAGTTTTGTGTTTACTTTCAGATGGTGTCCTAAAACTTGTGCTTTAGTCATTTTGATACCAACTCACCTGGTTCTGTGATACAACTTTTCTGTTTCAAAGTCATCTCAATTAAAACGTTCTATAAAAATGTTATACTCATCTATGTTCCAAGCATCACTTTGATAATGACAGTTGTTTTATTAAATTCTTTATTTTGAAATTAATAGAAATAAAAGCAGTGTTTTTCTGCATGAAGATGGTTACAAAAGGGTTCAAGTGATCTTAATTAAAATCTTCCATCAAAATTTCATGTTAATTTATTTTCTAAACACTAGCCTAAGAATGACAGTTATTTTACTAAGTTCTTCATTTTTCAAAATTATTTTAAACAAAAATAGTATTTTCTACAAAAATTTTGTAACAAGTGGGTTAAGACAGGAATAAGCTGATGTCAAAACAATTTAAGTGATCTAAATTAAAACCTATCAAAATCTCATTAATTTATGTTCCAAATACCAGCTTCATTAAGGCAGTTATTTACTAAATTTCCTTTATTTTCTAAATTAAAATAAAGGCAATGTATTTTTAAATAGAAATATGGTAATGAAAGAGTTAATATACATGTCTTCACTACTTCAACTCCAGAGAAAATTTGCATATTTTTGATTCTATTGGTTTTACAGCTGAACGCCTTTACCTCTTGTGAACCACTCAGTTGTAAGATGTGGGACAACTATTTTGTCAGGCCGACAAGTTAGCAGTGTTACATCTCTTGCCCAAGATCATAATATATCAGATATAACTGCCATGTTATTAGGTGATTATTAGGTGTGTAAAAGTAGTGAGCAGGCAGAATCATTAGCATGCCAGGCAAAATGCTTAGTGGCATTCCATCCATCTTTACGTTCTGAGTTCAAATTCCACTGAGTTTCACTTTGCCTTTCATCTTTTCAGGGTCAATAAAATAAATGCAATTTGAGCATTGGGGGTCAATGTAATTAACTTACCCCCTCTCCCGAAGTTGTTGGCCTTGTGTCAAAATTTGAAACCATTTTTGTTTATTACCCACAGGAGGCTAAACATAGAGAGGACAAACAAGGACAGACAAAGCAATTAAGTTGATTACATTGACCCCAGTGCCTAACTGGTACTTATTTAATCAAACTTGAAAGGATGAAATGCAAAATTGACCTCAGCATAATTTGAACTCAGAACATAATGGCAGCCAAAATGCTGCTAAGCATTCTGGCTAACGATTCTGCCAGCTCGCTGCCTTATTTGAAACCATTGCTACATGTCTAGTGTAATGGTAAGTGTTAGGTTAATATGCACAAGATTGTGAGCTGAATTCCTGGAATAGGCGGGATATATTCTGTCCTTGAGCAAGATATATTACTTCATATTGCTCCAGGTTAATCATATGAAAATGAATGCCAGCCCCATTACTGGTGCAGCCCTGTCTCTCTCCAGTTGTAACTTCCTCAATATTCTTCTGAGTCAAGGAGTGGCAGGGTTGAGAAGGTGATCCATTGATCAGCTAAGTGTCTTTATTGGTCAGTTCACATTCTGTTGATTTATGTTACTATTGTTTACACCATTCCACTTTATTGTCTTTTAATAATTGTTCTCTCATTGTAGCAACTTCTCCCTCCCTCTGCTGCCACCATCACCAAAGTTGGTCAGCATCGGACAATATGGACTGGTCAGGAAGAACTGAAAGATGTTGACCCTGAGATGCATGACCTGTTACAGAAGGAGAAAAGCCGACAAATTTATGGATTAGAATTAATTGCTTCAGAAGTTTGTATATTTATCCATATTTCATTGTAATTGGGTTCTCCCCTCACTGCTATGACTCCCTCCCTTCATGCACTGTCTACATCCTCCTCCACCATCTCTCCTATCCTCCCACCATCAGCATCTTTACTACTCCTGCTATTTGTTGCCCACCACTCTTCTGTGCTCCTCATCCCCAGCTTTTCTTATCCTCCCTTCATCCATTTTCGTAGTCTGCTCCTCTCCCCTTTCACCTTCTCATACAATCTCACAAACCACCCACACATCAACTGCTGCTCAGCTTGTGTCTTGTGGGGGTGGGGGGTCCCTGGACATCTTAATTACCATTATCTATGTGTGCAACTCCTACTAATCATTTTTTTTTCGGTTCTCCCTGCCCTTTTTTTTTTTCATACTAGATGGGAGTAGCCGTGAACCTGCTCTGCCTGCCCTCACTCCCTAGCATGATTCTGACCCCCTGCTACACAGACACCTACCCCGAGCCAGTAGTCCTGTGAACAGCATGGTGATCTCAATAGTGCAGGTGGCACGAAAAACACCCAGTCCTTGTTGTAAAGTGGTTGGCCTTGAGAAAAGCATTCAGCCATAAAAACAATGCCAAAGCAGACACTGGTGCTATATGCAGTCCTTGGACACCTCAGTTCCTGTCAAACCATCCAACCCATGCAAGCATGGAAAGGGTGAAAGGGTAACCCCCTTCAGTCATGAATGACCATGGGATTGCATCTAGAAAGTTCCCCTCTGGGGCATAAGTCCAGGCAAGGTTGTTTATGGAAAGCCAGCAGTCACCCATGCATACCAGCCTCCCCTCTCCACACCACCGATGTTATCCAAAGGAAGGGCAAAGGGGTCAGTACAGCTTGGCACATGTGATGTCGCAACTCATTTCTACAGCTGAGTGAACTGGAGCAACATGAAATAAAGTGTCTTGCTCAAGAACACAACATGCAGCCTGGTCCGGGAATCGAACTCACAACCTCGATGTGCCTTCACTTGCATGGAACAGTGTTACATGATGATGATGATATATAAAGAGAAGAGTATCATGACAGTCATTTGAGAGTTAGACAAAATGCCTTGTATTTCTTCCAGTTCTTTATAGTCTAAGTTCAAATCTTGTTGAGGTCAACTTTATCTGTCAATCATCTGGATCTCTTTGATTACTATTTTATTCTGGTGGACCCCCATAATCATTCTATGTTTAAAAACTAGTTTTACAGAAACTTTTTTCAAAATTCCTATTTTATTTTTCACACATTAACTTGTGTAGGTTGAACTATGTAAAATTAGAGAAAGGAACTTGTTTCTTGCAATACATACCAACATATCTAAAGTAAATCTTTTTTCAGGGGCCCTTAAAATGTCATTGTGGATCCCCGATTTACTACTTTGTTGTGTGGACCCCCAAGAATCTTATATGGACCCTGGTTGAGAACCACTGCCTTATATCAAAATTTCATGATAATTTATGTCCCAAAAACCAGCTTTATAATGAGTTATTTTACTGAATTCTTAATTATTTTCAAAATTGATTGAAACAGAAACTGTAGTTCATCAGAAATGTGGTAACAAATGAGTTAATATCCTTGTTTTTACCGTTTCTTCTGTAGAACTTTGCAAGTAGAGCTGTGATTGATGTTACAGGCTCATGCCTCACCAATAAGTATTCTGAAGGCTACCCAGGGGCACGGTGAGTATTTTTTTGTTGTTTATCACCCTACTCCCTGCTGACCCATCAAAGATATTCCACCCATGAACAATCAGTCATTACTCATATGTATATCTCGGACCACAGTATCTGACGTACATTTTATTTATTTTAAAGGTGGTGGGATGTGATTTGAGGGGGTTTTGCTGCTATATTTAGTACGAAAATGGTGCGAGACAAATATTTTGAGAAGATTACATCATTTCAACTAGTTAAATCAAATCAATGAAGATAAAAACACCAACATCGTTTTAACATACACTTTTCCAAACTTGCAGAGGTTAGAGTTTATGGAGGCATATTATTTCTCCTTGGCCAGATATGTTTCTGCAGAATATCGGAAATGAGGACAGCTGTCTAAAGAAGTGCCGATCTCTGTGGAGGGAACCTGTAGTAGAGGTAGACCCAGGAAGACATGGGAGGAGGTGGTGAAGAATGATCTTTAGAATTTTGGGCCTCACAGAGGCAATGTCTAGTGTTTGAGAAGACCTGTCAAGCCAAGTGAAATCATAGTCTTGGCTGATGCTGTTGTCATGTAATGGGAACCTGTACCAGTGTCGGCTATATGGAGGCAAAGTGGCACACGAAAAGCTCCTTTTGAGTGTTGGGCCTCACAGAGGCAATGACCAAGACTATGTTGAGCCTGAGAAGACCCTTCAAGCCAAGTAAAATCACAGTGGTGGCAGATACTGGTGTCATGAAAATGGCATCTGTGCCAGTGGCACGTAAAAGCACCTGTAACACTCTCAGTCATTGGCATCCAGCTGTAGAAACCCTGCCAAATCAGACTGGATCCTGGTGCAGCCTTGCAGCTTGCCAGCCCTGGTCAGACCATCCCACCCATGCCAGCAGGGACAGTGGACACTAAATGATGATCATACTGATTGTGTAACAGCATATTCATTTACAACAATCACGCAATGTCAAAGCAGGTACACATGCACTCACACATGAGTTCTTTCAATTTCTTTTCACCAGATCTTCTCACAAGGCGTTGGTTGGCCCGGAGGTATTGTGGAAGACACTTGCCCAAGGTGCCATGCAAAGGGACTGAGCTTGGAACCATGTCGTTGGCAAGCATGCTTCTTAACCATACAGCCATGCCTGCATCTATAATGAGGATGAATAATAATAATAATAATAATAATCCAGCTGTAGAGGTCATGCCAAAACATACAATGGGGCCTGGTACAGCTTCCAACTTTGCCAGCTCCTGCAAACCATCCAACCCATGCCAGCATGGAAAACTAACATTAAATGATGATGATAATCTCCAAATATATATTGTATTTGTTTATCTAAGATAAGAATATTTTTATCTATTAACTGTAATTTAATATTTCTTAAATCTGTTGTTATTCATCTTTCCTGTCCTTCGTTGGCCCTTATCATTTAGACACACACACACACACACACACACACACACTCTCTCTGCCCTACATCAGCTCTTATGAGTACATGAGTACCCCACTATTTCTCATTGACCTCATTTATTAGCTGATACTACTTATCTATTTCTGCTGCCATCTCTGTCTTCAATTTAACTCTAACTTGTCTTCTGTCTCATATTCTTTTTCTCTTCCACTGCCTTCTTTGGTCAAGTAAAATGATTGACATCTTCATTTGCAATGTCTTTTCTATTCATTTATAGTCAGTATTTGAATGGGTTTATCACTCCTATTACAGCTACCAGTATCTACTGCAACTACCAATACCAACTATTAGAACCATTAATACAATTAAAACCATCAATTCTAACTGTTATAGCTATCAGTTAATCACCCCCATATTATTATAATGACCAGTACTATTATGTTATCTAATACTCTTAGAGCCAGAAATACTGTAATAGTCGTCAGGTGTCGCTAAGTGCAGGCATGTAATGTGGTTACTAAGTTTGCTTTCCAACCATATAGTTTTGGGTTCAGTCCTACTGTGTGGCACCTTGTGAAAATGTCTTCTACCATAGCCACAGAGAAGTTTCAAGTGTGGAAGCAAGGTCTAGAATCAAATGGCCTTAGTCAATCTAGCAAAAGCCAAAGCCTTAGTAAGTAGAAAGGCAGACAAATCACAAATCCCTTCAGGTAGATGGCCCTATTTGATCTGTAGAAAAGGTGTAGGTAGAAACTCCATAAGATGTACCTGGTGTAAGCTATGGACACATAAAAGGTGCAGCAATATCAGAGGAAGGTTAACTAGGAAGATAGTTTTTGTGTGTGGCAGATGTACAGGGGCAATAAACACTGAAAATGTGCAGAAAACAGCTTCCGTCACATGTCAGGGGAAGAAACTAGTAGTTGATAGCTTGTGTTACCTAGCGGGGTGGATACAAGAATAAGAATATCCTGGGCAAAGTTCAGAGCGCTCCTTCCTCAGAGTGAAAGGTCGATTGTATGATGCATGATGCAGTGAAACATGGGCTGTGACTGCTGAGGACATGCATAGGCTTGAAAGAAATGATGCCATTATACTCTGCTAGGTAATGTCAGTGTGCATACACAAGAGTGTAAGCGCCCTGAGAGAAAAGTGAAATATCAGATGTGGTGTGCAAGAGAGATGACTGTGCTGGTATGGTCATGTGTTGCATATGGATGAGGACTGCTGTGTGAAGAAGTGTTACACCCTAACTGTGGAGGGAACCCATGGAAGAAAGACCTGGGATGAGGTGGTTAAACACAACCTTCAAATGTTGGGCCTAACAGATGCAAGGACAAGTGACCGAAACGCATTTTGTTTGGGCCCCTTCTTTCTCACTTTGACTCATCATCCCATAGCATAAATCCACCCCACTCACTACTGTATCCTCTCTGTCAAAAAATATCTCAATCTTGCAAGCTACATGGTTACCTCAGTAGTGCTGGTGCCATGAAAAAGCCCCTATACATACTGTAATTTAGTTAGCATTAGACAGGGCATCAAGCCATAGAAACTATGCATTGCAGTAGTGCTAATCCTGTTATATGTCAAAGACTAACATTACTTAATGATTTTTTTTCTTTTTTTTTTTTTTAAGGCACAAAGTAAAATTTGACTGCTGTTTCTAGTCGGTTGATTAACATCATAAGAGGCTCTTTGTTGGTTGGTTACAGATTGGATATACTGGATGTTGTTGTCGTGGTGGTGAATAATTACCTGTGTTAATGAAATTAAAATATTGATGTCTTTGCAGATATTATGGAGGAAATATTTACATTGACCAAATTGAGCGTTTATGTCAGAAGAGGGCCCTGGAATGTTTCCGAGCTGATCCAGAACGATGGGGTGTGAATGTACAACCATATTCGGGGAGCCCAGCTAACATGGCTGTGTATACTGCTGTTTTAAATCCCCATGATCGAATCATGGGACAAGATTTACCGGATGGAGGACAGTATGTAATTTTTTTCCCCAATTTTTACTGTTTGTTTATTTTGGTGAGATTCTGCTTTCAGCATCCCATATAACCCCTTCTAACGTTTTCGTTTTTTGGAATTTTCAGAAAATTTTTGCGAATTTGAAGTGTGTGTATCTGTGTACATATATTTGCGTGTGTATCTGTGTACCCATATGTTTGCGTGTGTACTTGTGTACATATGCTTGCGTGTGTATTCGTGTGCATATGTTTATGTGTGTATTTGTGCATGTATGTTTGCGTGTGTGTTTGTGCACGTATGTACACACATACACAAACAAATATTGTATTTTTGTATTTGTGTACATTTATGTACGTGTGTGTGTGTGTGTGTGTGTGTGTGTGTGTGTGTGTAGACTAGTTTGTATTTCCCCTTGTCTTTTCATGTGTTCATTGACTGTAAACAGCGATACATGTAGTGTCCTTTGTTTGCAATCAACTGCATAAAGCATGTATGAGTTTCTTGATATGTTGCATAGTCTTTGTAGACAAAAGGTCCATTCAAATGGTGTAGCCTGTTTCCACCTCATTATGTAACTAGGTCCAGGCTCTTTATTATTCCATAAACCAGGTGATTATTACCTTGTTTGGAAACAGGTGAGGGTTGTGTGTTTACATATGATGGTTTTCCACTAGTTTGCGTCTACCAAATTCACACAATTCATTTTCCAGTCTGGGGCTATAATAAAGACACCTGGGTGCTGTGCAATGGAACTGAACCTGAAGCCACAAGATTCCAAAGCAAACTGCTTCCCCACAGTCAAACCTCTATATTTGTATTAAAAAAAAAAATACGTCTTCCTTGCTGTGTTGAAATATCTGTTTAATTTCTTCCTTTCTTTCCTTGATCCATCAGATTAATCCAGAACCTCTGGTGAATTCTATGACAAATGGGATGTTGCTCATGGAATTTTTATGGAAGAATACAAAATGGAGTTTCCTGATGTCTTCTTACAAAACCTCATTTTGCAGGTTTTAGCCAATTCTTACAAAGTGAGAAAGAAGAATTGATCCTAATACACGATTGGTATTACCTTTAGTGATCTCAAAGGATGGAAAGCAAAGTTGACTCCAGCAAAATTAGAGCCCTTTAGAACTAGAATTATTACCACAAGGGACTTTATCACTCTTGGCTAATTTTCTGATTTTTCAGTATCCCACTAAATCACGACATTGTTGTTTAACCTTGGTCAGCCATAATCCAGCAGATCTGTGATCAAATGTGTACCAACAATGACTGACCCATTTTTATCTTTGCATGTTACTTTAGGGAGTTCTGGCTGCTATTTCTTGTTGGTTGACTTATCTAGTGATTCTCATGTTAGTTCATATTATTTTGAAGCTTTGGATTTATATTTTGGCTTAGATTGCAGCTGTCTTGTAATTTCACGGCAGCCATCGCAAAGTATTTTAATCCTTTTCTTACTATGTTTCTAGTGAAATACACTGTCTTTTGTTTCGGTTAACTTTGAAAATAAAGAATAGCACAGTAAAGTAACTTTGTCATTATTTATCTGGTGTTGGGAACTTCAACATGAAATTTTAATGGAAGGTTTTAATTTAGATCACTTTAAAATGGGAAGTTTGCATTGTAGATCCAGGGGCAGTCTCAGGCATATCAAAAAAGGTTAAAATATGTCAGAACTGAATAATAGTTATAGTTACGCGGTGGTGACAAGAAGAACATTTGGTAGTAAAAATCCAGCCATGAGTTATCTCTCCTATCTCATTTAAGCCGTGTTAGCATGGAAAACGGTGTTCAACTAACAAATGAATTTGGTTATTTGATGGTTTATAGATTCATGTTCAGTGCAGCTCCTCAGCATTTGTAGTGAAATATGTTCATTATTCTACTGAATTCTTCAGGTTTTCAATTCTTCTTAAGATTTTTTTTTTTTTTTTTTTTTTTTTTTTTTTTGTATGTTTCTTTCAGTTTGACACATGGCTTTATGACTGACACCAAAAGAATCTCTGCTACATCCATTTTCTTTGAATCAATGCCTTACAAGATCAATGTGAGTGTCATAGAATATCTTTAAGGATTTATCTCCCTTACCTTCATTGCTGTCTCACTTTAAATTCCTAAATGTCAGATTTTAAAGCAGTGGTTTTCACTCTTACCTCTGTAAGGTTTACTAGATATCGTCTATAAAAGTTACTGGTGCACTGTATTTCACATGGAAAGAAAATGCTGTGTTTTAGAGATAAATATATGGGAAACTACTGAACTATAACTAAGCTTGTTTTATTAATCACTAGCAATGCATCCCAGTGTTGCCTGAGTGTTATTACCAACAACAACATTGTATTTGGAGAGATTTATGCAGTAGTGATACGATGAAGTTGTAATAGAATGACCGTTCGAACGAAAGGACAATGGCGACATGACGGAAAAGGCTCCTTTTAACGCGTCGTACAGTTGAACACAAAACATATATAACGTAGATGGCTCGTCGTGAAAGATGATGCGAGCCAAGTGCCAGTAAAGGAACAGAGAAGGACAGACAACCATTATGTATATAAAGAGAGTAAGTTTATTAACGTAGTGTCTGTGTGTGTGTGCATGCGGTATATATAATTAATACAATACATAAGTCAGGCCTTCGTGTACAAGAGTATGTGTACAACAATATGAAATGACGGACTGTCGTATAAGCAATAGTGTGTGTACAATATGTGTGCGTGAGAGAGAGAAACACAGAATATAAAAAGTGTGTCTGTAACATAGACTGTAAAAGTCCTAAACATTGAGATAGAGAAATACCAGTTTGTATAAGAGTTACACAAGGAGATAGAATGTTCATACGCAGGAAGTTGTGGTCGAGAGAGCAGAGCTGTGGTGTCACATGTTGTGTGTGTTGAGCGTTGATGCTGTGACCTGCTACCTGGTACAGAATATTCTCACAGTTTGTTCTAGCTGTTATACTTCGTGGATGGAAATAATCCACTCAAACAGTGTTGAGATGAAACCGCGTTTGTTGATGTTGGTGTGTACTCTGTTGGTGGTGTTGCTGGCGACGTCATTGTGGTAGACAGTACATTGGTGGTGATGACGTCGTTGCTGGAAACTGGCTGGAGCTGTGTTCTGTATGTGGTCAGCGACCAGACCTGTGAGAGGTCTGAAATCGAAGACGACTGGCGGGTTCAAACAGGCTTATTTATAGAGGAAATAGGGCTCCAGGAAACATGAGCTCAATTCCCTAACCATTAAGCCACATGCCTTCGTGATGTATGGACTTCTATATATATATATATATATATATATATATATATATCTGGCAATACACTTTGATTATGTGACTTTGAGATGAAAGAAAATTTTTCTTTTCCCAATTCTTTTTTCAGATCCTATAAGTGTGTTAAAAAAGCTGACATCCGATCTAATAATGCCATCTCTTTTCCTTCTTTATCTTTCAGCCATCAACAGGACTTGTAGACTATGACAAACTCCACGAACATGCCAAACTATTCCGACCGCGTCTCATTATAGCTGGGACATCTGCTTACTCTCGTCTATTGGATTACAAGCGTTTCAGAGAGGTCAGACATTTTCACTTTTAAATTTCTTGACATTTCATATTTTTCCAAAGTTTGTGTCCCCACCTCCCCTTGCTTCCTGTCCTCATCTTCTTCCTGCTCTCTTTCCTTTTTCCCTTTATTCTCATCCTCTTTCTCTTTATCCTCTTCTCTTCCCTCATCCCCTTCATCTCCTTTCCCTCCTTCCTGTTCCCCTCCCCTTCCTTTACCTTCATAACTCCCTTTCTTTCCTCTACCTCCCTGTCCCCTTCCCTTTACCTTTCTGCCCCCTTTCATTCCTCTCCCCTTTCCTTCTATTTTCCTCTCCCCTCCCCTTCCTATCCTTCATCTCCCCTCCCCTTCTTATCCTTCCTCTACCTTCTCCACCCCTCTCCTTCCGCTCCCCTCCCCTTTCTCTCCTCCACCTTCCTCTCCCCTTCCTTTGCATCCACTTCCTCTACCTCTTCATCTTCCCTCCCCCTTTCCCAGCCCTCCTCCCTCTCCCCCTTCCCATCTTCACTTTCTCAGTACCAAACCTTTCCTCTTGTAGATATGTGATGACGTTAATGCCTTGCTACTGGCTGACATGGCCCACATCTCTGGCCTGGTGGCGGCTGCAGTGATTCCCAGCCCGTTTGAATCTGCTGACCTCATATCAACCACAACACACAAATCACTGCGAGGACCAAGGTAAGCAGTGCCCTTACAGGATTTCCTTTTATTACTGATATCAACATCATTAGCATCATTATCATCATCATCATTAACATTAACCATTGTCATTACCACCACCACCACCTCCTTCTCTCCATGACTGTCACCACTGATATCACTACAATCCTGACTGCCATTAATATCCAAGGGAAATTTCTATGCAGTAAACAGAAATAACAGCCAAATCTCCCTCAATTGCACATTACCATCTTCAATGCAAATCCTTTCTAGTATAGGCAAAAGACCTGAAGTTTTGGGGGAAGGGCTCGTCGATTTCAGTCGCAGAGCTTGGGTGGTACTTATTTTATCAACCCCCATAAGGATGAAAGCCAAAGATGACTTTGGCAGAATTTGAACTTAGAATGTAAGGACAGACAAAATGTTGCTAACGCTTGCTACCTTACCATCCTCAATAACAAGTTGTATTATGTAATCTCTTTTGCACAAAAAGACTGGAAGGTCATAATTGGACTGCCTTTAATGAAAGGTCTTCTTGATCAAGAATGACCGAGAGGTAAACGACGACAGCACGACTCTCATCACCCTTGTCTGCTCCAGCATTGTCGTAATCGTCACTTTGTTCTCAGCTACATGATACAGTGATAACTAACATTTGAACACATGACCTAAGCGTCATCGTCCAGTACCTTAATCATATAGCTCTTGTGTTTATAGTAAGGTTTGTGAACACATGACCACGTAATCCTAGATACCTCTAAAAAGACAAGATGGTCATGGTTGGAATAGATCTGCTTAATCAGAACTGACCTAGAGCACTAAATAACAACAAATTTAGATTAAAATACCAGTGTGTAAAACGTAATATACACAAATATGGAATAGCACTGGCTATAATATAATGTTTCATAAAAACTTCTCAGAGACTTTTGCAGTAAGAAAATGACAGAACTTACTCAGAATGTTGTTAGTGGATTGTTAGACACTGCATTTTCACATACAAATCTCTTTGAGAAGTGAAACAAAATATTACAGATAATGCCTTTCCATGTTATATATCATCTTGATACTGTGTAGACTGTGCTCCCTGTTGACAGGACTTTGATATCAAACAGTGTTGAGCACTTATCATATGCAAATCAGTGGCTCTAATTCTCTGAAGCTGGTGGATTTGATATATACAAACAGATTGGCTACTCATTTCCTTGGGATTGGTTTCTAATGTAGGCACCTGATGAGAACGCAATAAGATTTCAAATTCTATTCTGGCTGTTCATTATTTTGTTCAACCTAAAGAAAAATCAGTATAATTTGACATGTTTCTATATCTACTCTGATGGTTTATGTGTGCGTTACGTTATTATATCTATAGATCTCAGCTAAATACTATGTAACTGACAGATGTATACATCTTGTCTTTATAAACTGTATCTATGGCATCATTGAAACAAAACATCATTAAAGAACCAGTAATTTATTAAAAAGAAAAAAAAAGACAATCATCCTTTGCTTTATAATCATTGGAAAAATATTTTAACCTTTTCGATATCCTGTTTAAAACTCTCTCTGGTTCTAGGATACAAACTTCTTTTAAAGTGATTTACATTAAAGTCCTTTCATAAAAATTTCACTGTGATTTATGTTCCAAACACTAACTTAATGACTGTGCTATTCTACTAAATTCTTCATTGTTTTGAAAAGTAATTGAAACAAAGGCAGTGTATTTCAACAGAAATCATCATCATCATCATTTAACATCCGTTTTCCATGCTGGCATGAGTTGGACGGTTTGACTGGGGACTGGCAAGCCAATAGGCTGCACCAAGCTCTAATCTGGTCTGGCAAGGTTTCTACAATTGGATGCCCTTCCTAATGCCAACCACTCTGAGAGTGTGGTGGGTGCTTTTTACGTGCCACCGGTATGGGAGCCAGTCAGGCGGCATTGGCATTGACCACATTTGGATGGTGCTGAAAAGAGCTAAAAGAGTAAAATGAAATGAATTCTTTGGAATTTTGTTGAAGCTTTTTTTTACTTTTGTAAATTTTCCATAATTTGTTGTTTTGCTTTGTACTATCTGCAGGTCTGGAATGATTTTTTATCGTAAAGGTGTGAAATCTGTGAATAAAAAAACTGGAGAAATTAAGATGTATGATTTAGAGGCAAAGGTAAACAATGCTGTATTTCCTGCTTTACAAGGTGGCCCTCATCAGAACCAAATTGGAGCATTGGCAGTTGCACTCAAACAGGTGATGAACAAATTCTAACTTGTTTTTTGGTTATATGTGTCATTGTTTTGGAAAAGTATATTATTTCATGTTGATGTGGAATTATTTTAACCCTTTAGTATTCAGATTATTTTGTCAAAAGTAATGCCTATTCAAATTGTTTTGAATTACCCATGCATTATCTTATAGCTTTGATATTTTGATGATGTGATTGTTTACTTCTACAATGACATTATAGGACAGGTGTAAGAGACCAGATCTGGCTGGTTTGAACATAAAACAGAATACTTAGGCCAGGTATAATTGTTAGCTTCCATTACATGGTTCTCCAAGACTTGGGTGTTCTCCTTGCCTCTACACCCCTTCAGGACTTGATTCCACTTGGTATGAAACCGAGCTGGCTCTATATCTTTGTAATATAGCTGTGTGTGTGTGTGTGTGTGTGTGTTGAAGCAGTGGTGGTGTTTCTTGTGTGTAGGATGGCAAAGTGCTGAATTAGCTTTTTGGTTTTTGTGATGTTTCTTTGAGCAGAGTAAAGTTTTGTTGACTGTGTATTGGACCAGTGTGGCTCAGATGTACTTGGACAGTGTTTTTTCATGTGTGCATCCAACTCCTCATAAATTGTTGTCATCAATATCCTAGATTACCATCATCATATGTAATTTTCTTTTTATATATTTTAACTTTCTTTTATCATTTTCAATATGTTTAAGTTAAACATATCTGCTGTCATTACAAAGAGCACGGATATGCTAATTATTTTATAATTAATTAATCAATTATGTTTCAGGCCATGGATCCAGAATTCAAGGACTATCAAGTTCAAGTGATGAAAAATGCCAAAACTCTTGCTAAATGTTTAAATGCAAAAGGCTACAAACTAGTCTCAGGTTTGTATTTGTTTGTTGTTGAACCTGGTTGAGTAGACCTTGGGATCAGTGACAGTCCAGCTGTGACCTGGTTTTTGTATTTTTCTAGACATGGTGTACTCTGATTATATTATCCAATATGCTCTCTCTTTGTTCTTTTCTTTATTTAAGATGGTATGGTGTGATTTGAGGGAGATTTGGCTGATATTTCTAGCAGAATGAACAAAAATGTTATTAAACATGGCTATATTGGTTTAATTGTATGACAGGTGGGGAGTCAACCAGCTGGTTGTAGGTTCATTTCTTGACACCAGTACTGTGTTGTATTGGTGTCGGAAACACTTTATCTCTTTTCTTGGCTCACTCTGTGTGGCTACCGTTAGAAACTGTGGAGGTTGATTTATCAGTAATAAACAGGAAAATGAAGGAAGAATTCTTGAGTTGTGGAACATGTATTTTGAGTTAAGATAAACATGGAATTACTACAGAAGAAATGCTTTTACAACCTTTCTTTATTTCAAAACCTTTTCCCAACACCAATGTACACATATGATGGATCTTGGGCTAGTTTTAACAAATGAGAGATTCAGTTCTTTGGATGGTAAGAACTATGTTTTTTGATTCATGATGTAAGGTGCCAAGTATTCTACAAAAGTCACACCTTTTAATTTAATACTTAGTGAAACACTGTGACAAGGCTGACTATTAAAATTACACCCAGTGAGTTTCAATAAACTTTCTGTATATCTAATTTCACTCACAAGGCTTAAGTCAACCCAAAGCTTTAGAAAGTACTTCCCCTGTGAACACCTGAAGGAATGGGAGAGGTGGAACAAAAAGAAAGATTCTTAACCCTTTTGCTACCAACCTACTTGGAATACTCATTGTTCTATGATACAAATTCCTTCTTTTATTGTGATCTTAATGAAAATCTTGCATCAAATGTTCATGTTAATCTATGTTCCAAACACCAGATTAATAATGGCAAAGTTATTTTACTAAATACTTCATTATTTTCAAAATTAATTCAAACAAGAATAGTGCATTTCAACAGAAATATGGTGATAAAAGGGTTAAGATAAATAACCTTGCTTAAATTATTTCTCATGTCATTAAATAATTAGCTAATTTGTTGTTAACAGCATAACCAAATTTATGTAATATCTATATAGTATACATCAATCTTCTGCTGGTTTTGCATTGATAAAAGACCTTGCAGCTGCCCTCTGATCAAGTCACAATCATAAAGAGAACCGACATCAATATGAGAAACCTGGTAAAAACAAGCAACAAATTGTAAACTCTACCATCAAATCATCTTGCTTGCTGTGGAACTGTTAAGACAAGAGTTACACAGAAGTGAAGAGGACAAATTACAAAAATGGAAAAATTTACCAGGTGCAAACATGTCATGTCTAGTGAATGCAATTTGTGTGGGTGCATGTTTCATACAAGGATTAGTCTTCTCAGTAAATACCAGTGTAACAAATGAGAGCAGAACCAAAATACTTGGAAACAAGGAATATTCTCTGTCAAAAGTGATACATCTGTATATTTGGTAAGATGGAAGAGCAGATGTTCTCTGGTGTAATTGGTATTGAGGTTGACTGGTAAGTGACACATACATGGTTCAAATCTAGCCATGAGACTTATTCTTGTCTCTCTAATTGACAATTATAATATTTAATCATATTTAATCCCTGCTTTTACAGATGGCACTGATAACCATTTAGTTTTGGTGGATATGAAGTCTAAAGGAATTGATGGCGCCAGAGCTGAGAGAATCCTAGAACTGAGTGGTATTACAACCAACAAAAATACCTGTCCAGGAGACAAGAGTGCTATGGTACCAGGAGGAATTAGATTGGGTAAAGTTTTCTTTGATTTGGACACTACAATCCCAACCTCTCCTATGTATCTTTTTTTTTTTTAATTAATGCTTTTATGGTAAAGTCACATGGCCTAGTGGTTAGGGTATTGCACTCATTATCCAGAAGATCATGGTTTCAATTCTTTGACTGGGCAGTGCATTGTTTACTCTACACAAAATATTTCATTTCATGTTGATTCAGTTCACTCAGTTGTATATAAGTTCCACCAATAGTTGGAATTTAACCCTGCAACTGATTGACACCCCATTCAGAGGAAAGTGTTGTAATCTTAGTTATTTGCTATGTAAACTGGATTGACTCCCAGCCATCTGAGTCCTTGGGTTCATGACAAACCTAAGTCTATGTCTGTTTTTATGAGTTGGTCATTCAGAAGAATGAGCTCTAGTACCTTCAATTTTTGTGGGCCTCAATCTTGGACTTGTGAGATTGATGTGGTTGATGATGTCTGAACATTGCCAGAGTCAATGTTGGCAGGAGAAGGAATTTCAGAGGGTTGCTAGTGCCAGGGAAGAAAATGGGTTTAATGCAGAATATGAGGTTTTGAAACGTAGTAAGGAGGACAAGAGAAAAGGAGAGGAGTGTGTCTCTGAGGAAGGAAGAAATATGCTGGTGTCTAGTTCAGAGAAATAGTAGTTGTGATAGTGGTAGAAAGGACAAAGAGCTGAAGCAGAAAGTCTGTGATCCAGAGAAATTCTAGTTCATTGGTGATGGAGAAGAACGTTTATTTACCAATCAACTGAATTACCTTTTTGTTGTGGCCGTTTAGCCCTAGGTCATTCCTGATTGAGCCAACTTTTGATCAAAGGCATTCTAGCCATGACAATCCAATTTTTTCTGATAGGGAACCTTGGACTACATTATCCAACACGTCCTTTACTAATATAGTTGATGTGATTTAAAGGAGATTTGGCTGTTATTTCTAGCATACTGAGCAATCACATAGAAGTTAAATCATTGGCTTACTTGAATGTGATTTACAATGGTTGTATGAAGCTGTAGTCACAATATCATAGTAATGTGAGTAGTCTTCCAATGTGGTCAAGGATATCTATGTATGTAGTAGCAGTACTGTTTCCAACCATGTGAGCAGTACTTAACTGTGAGTTACCACTTAAGTATTTTCTAGCTATGAAGGAGGAGCACGGGTTTTTTTGAGGGTTGTCAGTTTTGCTGATGTTTATGCCGGTCAGGAGAGATCATCAGAAATTGTCCGTATTAGTCTTTATAGGAGCCTCAAAATCTATATTTGTGTGGTTTCTATATGTGATGTAACTTTTAATGAGTTACTGGGTCACTGTTGAGAATTGTCTTTACATTGGTTCAGTATTTGAGATGGGGAAATAACACGAAATATTGGTGTGTCACCTCACTACTTTCAGCATTAATAGATTAACCTATCCTGATGGTGCTAGGGGACTGACAAATAATCTTATGAAAATATAATAGCACTGTTTATATAATAGAAAGAATTTCTAGCATCTAATTTGAGATGGAATAGCAAACACCGTGTAGTGTAGCTGGTTCTATTATTGCCTGGTAAGTGATTGACAGAGGGCTAAATTTCCATCAAGTTTATTGATCTTTTTCTGTTTCAAATTAGTGATCATATTTATCTAATATCAAAATCTTAATTGTTAATTTCTAAATTATAATTATCAAATATTTGTTGATTCGATTTGTCCCCATCTCATATAAGAACAGGTGTATAAATGACAACATTCTGTGTTCAAAGTTCAATAATGTTTACTTTGACTTTTCATTCTTTTGGGGTCATTAAACTAAAGTAACATTCAAGTATTTAGTTATAGCGCATTATGTTCTGGGTTCAAATTCTATCAAGATATTAGATTTTAGTCCTCCACTTTAATCCTCAATAAAATAATGTACTAGGGTTCATTTGATATTCTTATAAGCTACCCAAAATGTATACGGACTCACAATAGATTACCTTTTGATTTTGTAATATTTCTTCAGGAACACCAGCATTAACGTCAAGAGGATTTAAAGAAGAAGATTTTGAGTTGGTTGTTGATTTCTTTGACCAGGCCATACAGCTGGGGCAAGAAGTAAAGAAGAAGACCAGTGAGTTGGCTATGTTTTATGTTTGTGCATAGTGTATAGATATGCGTGTCTGTTTGAGATTGTACATTAAGAAGTGAATCAGTGAGTTGGCTTATATTGTATGTATATTTATAACACGTAGCTCTGTGTGATACTGTTTGGTTTGGATGTTGAGACCAGAAAGTCACTTATAAGTATGTGCGAGTGTATATGTATTCATATTTTGAAGTTGGTCCATTTTTTTACGTGTGTATATATATTGTGTGGGTGTGGATATGCATATGTATGTGTGTGTGTCGTGTGTATCCATATTATAAGTTGGTCCATATTTTATGAACGTGTATATAGTGTAGGTGTATGTGTATAGGTGTCTGTGCTTGACTGATAATACTAAAACCAGTAAGTTAGTTTGTAAGACAATAAACACACACACAACTATACCTTATACACATGCATACAATTTCATTTGGATGTTTTGTCCAAATGATCAAAAGCTGGTTATATCATACATATGTATATATATATGTGTGGATTGGGTGGTCGAGGAAACCTTCAAGAGTTCTGAATAGATAATAACTTCTCATGGGAGTTGCTGCATATAGTCTTGCTCCCATCCTATTGACAAAATTATGCTGTCCTCAAAATTTC
>NC_068997.1:463261-465086 GCF_001194135.2 Octopus bimaculoides
TTTTGATAAAAACTTTTACTGTCAGTATTAAATGCTTGTGTCAAGTGTTGGCATTCCTGTAAGCAATTCCCATGTGTGTGTAGACTAATTAACTTTAATAATATCAGTTGTCTGTCTTTGTAAATTACTTGTAAACAATTATGATGCTTCAAATTGTTTTTTTTTTACCTCTTTTGTTTTACAATTAATTTCCTATTAAGAGGAAATTAATAGTAAAACATTAAAAATACCCATTTCAATTGCATTTATTTCTAATCGTTATAAAGTGCCTTATTTCTGGATGTTTAATAATTAGGATGTTAGAATTTGAACTTGGATCCTTTATTTTTAAGTAAAGGGTAATAATACAGCTGTTTGCTGCTTAGGTTAATGATTGTAAAAAAAATATTATCATCTTAACAATTCATCTGGGATATTCAGAATGTTATTATTTTCATTGTTCAGCTAATTTTATATTGACAGACAAAGGTTAATTGATGTGAAGACATATTTAAAGTATGGAAACATTGAAGAGTTAACTAGAGATATAAATATGTTGTGAGACAAACATGGAGATATACAGATAGGATAATGTTTAATGTATCAGAATAAGCCTGAAATGTACTTTCATCAGGAAATGGAAATAATGTTAGTCCTGCATTAATATCGTTGACTTTTATGGGGATGCTGAATTAGTAGAACTGTTAGTGTTGAAAGAAATGTTTAGTAGTATTTCTTTTCATTGCTATAAATTCTCTGTTCAAATCCCTCAAAGGTCAACTTTGTTTTTCAACCATCTGGTGCCGATGAAATAAAGTACCAGTGAAGTACTAGAGGTTGATGGTATTAACATCCTCCCCTCAAAATTACTGGCCTTGTCCCTAAATTGCAGATAATTATTACTAAGGTGTCAAGTTGACAGAATTATCAAAGCATCATAAAACATACTTGGCAGCATTTGTTCTGGCTTTTAATCTTCTGAATTCAAATCCTGTTACGGTCAACTTCACCTTTCATCGTCTTGGAATTAATATAATAAAGTACCAGTCGAGTATTGAGGTTAATGCTATTGATTAGTCCCCTCCCCACAAATTTCATGCCTGTTGTAGAAAGGATTATTATTGTTATTCACCACAAATATTTCTAGTTAACCTCTTAATGGTCCTCTTGTTCTATAAGTTTGGTTGTCTGTCCTCTGGAATGGCTGGATGAGTCTGAAAGTGAAGTGATATTCTATAGAATTTGTGATTTATATTTTTGTCATATATGTTTGGGTAGAAAACTTTGGAAAACAGAAAATTAAAATATAAAGTTTATATATTTTTGAAGACTTTCTAAAATGGTCGCTATTAAAATGAATAAAAATACAAAAAAGAAACTCCATGATATATTCATATTTTTTTTAAAGTTTTCTGAAATAAAGGATGCTGTTATGAACATGTAGCTTTTTGTTATTATTATTATTTTTATTGTTGGAATTTTATGAGGATGCTGCTCCTGTGCAGGTGGCACGTAAAAAACACCATTTGAGCATGACCGTTGCCAGTGGCACGTAAGAAGCACCCACTACACTCTTGGAGTGGTTGGCATTAGGAAGGGCATCCAGCTGTAGAAACTCTGCCAGATCAGATTGGAGCCTGGTGCAGCCATCTTGTTTAGCCAGTCCTCAGTCAAATCGTCCAACCCATGCCAGCTTGGAAAGCAGACATTAAATGATGATGATGATGATGACAACTGCAGCTGCAGGAATGCCAGTTCCCATATTCCTTCCCTTGTCTGTTGACTTTCTCTCTCTTTCTCTCTCTTTCTCTCTCTCTCTCTCTCTTTCTCTCTCTCTCTCTCTCTC
>NC_068997.1:465285-467999 GCF_001194135.2 Octopus bimaculoides
TTTGTTATTTTTAAATTCTGTTGTGTCTGGAGAAAATCAAATTTTTAAAATACTTTCTTTCCGGGTTTTCTTGCAATATAGACATGCAAAGTTTTGTCACTTGAGAGATTCCTTGCAATGTCTTTTTTTTTTATTTTTTTTATTTTTTTTATTTTTTTTTTTTTTAGTAACAATATGGTAGAAACTGCAATGGCTACTTAATCCTTTGCCTGTCCAAAGCATTCTCATTGTTATTCCTTGTTTCACACGTTCTGAGTAATATAAAGATTTACGTTCATAAGTCCTAAGTTATTCTGGTGGTTGGAAAAATACTGGGAACGTGTTTCATATACGATGCCCTGTGTATCACATGCGATACATAGGACAGGTAAACGATTAAAGATGTAGACCCCTTCTTCTTGGTGGTGACTAAAGTTATCGTAATGTTGAGATCCTGTCTGTATTCTCAGTAGGCTCCTCACAGTTAAAAGTGTTTTGCTTCTTAGCCTGAACGCTTCGCCTGAATCGGGAAATAACAATTGAATTAAGTTTCGCCATCAAAATAGCTCCATTTATTGTTTCGCCAACAAAAACCATCCTGAGCTGGCTGGTCTCACTTGTCATCGCTATCAATCAAATAGTTTTCTCTAGTTGTTTTGGTTCCAGACCAATTTCCTACAAGAAATAATGCAATGATCTTACTGGGAAACTGCGGCAGCTGGCCCAAGTTTTCTTCATTTGTTTTGGTTCTAAATGTTACGCTTGGTTCCTGATGCTACCTTTACAAGTTGTTTGATTTTTAAGATTTCCATATTGAATCAATGTATCACAGTTTTCTTAATTAAATTTCAATTCGTGTTATTATATGTAACAATCCAGAAAGCGTAGTCTTTTAACACTTGTTTAGTCCATGAAGCTCTTTAAAAAGTACTTTATACGACACCATACTGTCTGTTATCCAATTTTATTTCAGTATAGCCAATATCTTTTTAACTACTGCAGACATCAATCATAATAGAGGATGACTTGATAACTTGTACAATGCCTTCGCTAATTGTTTTAAGTGTCTGTGTACTCGCGATCAAAAACAGACATCCTCTCTAAACGGAACATCAAGAAAATGTCAACTAGAGAGAGTAAGAGAAAGAAAAAGAGATATATAGAGAGAGAGGGAGAGGTGGGTCTGGACAAAAACTGAAAAGACGAAAGGCAAATCTGTCCTCGGTAGCAGTCCAAGTCGAAGAACAATGAGACGAAAAAATATCACACAGCATTCTCTCAAAGTGTCGACTGATTCTGCCAGTTGGATTCCTATCAGTAGATATACATAGGCATACATACACACATACATACACATACATGGTGGTTGTCTCCTCCCTATGCAGAGTTTGACCACCTCCTGTACCTCCACCTTAGAAGCATCATGGCATCTGATGTGGCTTTTTAAACCAATGTTCTGAAAAGACACCCACATAGATTGCACATCTGATTTGGATTACCAAGACCTGCAGATAAGTTTTGCTCTTTGTGGATCTTAACATGTCTTTTGAGGCCTCCGTTGGATTTGCAAACCTTTTGGCATACACTGCATTCAAAGGTGTGCACAGACATATTGTCAGAATAGTTGGTGGAGGTTTGTTTTCCATGCATTCGCAAATATGAGATTTGAGGCCAGCCAAAGACAGGCAAGGTCTTTCACAGACTGTGCACACAAAAAGGTCATTGTCAATCACCTTCTCGAGCGTTACATTCTTCCTTAGATCTCTTTTGAGTCTTACTTACGTTATCCTGACCCCTTCAAATGCTTTTACTCCACAGAATATTTGCTGAAGCCTGTCTTTTATACCAAGACAAAACAATGTACATGATAACACTTCCAATCAGTTAAGATCAAAAGCCATGAGAACCAAGGCATTTATTATTATTATTATATAGAAAGATGAGTTCTTAACTTTTGTATACGATTGCCAAATTCCATCACTAAGGTAAACATAGCTGATGTAATCCATCACTACGGCCAACTCAATAACAGAAAGCGCAACTCGAAAGTAACTTATTTATTGGTCCTTTGAACAATGATGACAATATTTCGACATCTCGTGTGTCTTCAACTAGTCTGGTTCAAAATAAAATAAATGTCAGTAGACTGACATTTATTTTATTTTGAACCAGACAGAGAGGGAAAGAAAGTGAGAGAGAAAGAGTGAGTGAGTGTGTATGAGAATGTGTGAAAGACAGAGAGAGAGAGTTACTCTTTTTCCTGATAAACAGAGAAAAGACCCAGAAAGAATGTTTTTAGGGATAAAATTTAAAAGTTTATGTTTATTTCGAAGTTACATCTTCAATAATGATAACATTATTGGTACAAGAAAACCAAAACACAAAAAGAAAGAGAACGTGAAAGAAACTAAAAAGGAAATTAAAAAAAAACCATGAAAGGAAGGAAACAGAAAGAAGAGGGAAATGTAAGAAATTGAAAAGAAGGAAGAAAAAGAAAGAAGAAAGGCCAAGAGAGAAAAGAAAAGAAAAAGTGAAGGAAAGGTTGATAAAGAGAAGAAAGCATGAAAAATAAAAGAAAAAAAAAAGAAAAAATGTAAAAATTTGTGCCGAGAAACTGTTTATTTGGAAAATAGAAATATTTAAAGACAGTAAAAAAAATCAGGTGAATTATCTGTGAGCAAGGTAAATTTCTTCAATGCAGTGTAAGTCATAAAGGTAAAATTTAAATATAATTA
>NC_068997.1:468368-471050 GCF_001194135.2 Octopus bimaculoides
TATATATGTATATATATATATATATATAGAGAGAGAGAGAGAGAACAAATAGTGAGAGATTATCAATTTTGGCAAAATACTTCAAAAACTCTCTGTTGGCACACCAGGCTAACAATATTGTTTGTATTAGTGAAGAACTCCAGGTAATCATGTGATAGGTTCCCAAGTTGTGTCACAATTCCATATTGTAAATCCCTGGATGGGCTCCAGACAAACTGGTCTTTACGCAGTGTGATATATAAGAAACAAGTTTAAAATAATGGTCATTACATATTTTTCCTTCGCTGGAGCAGATTTGGCTTACAGCTGTTTCCAGTAGTCATTATAGGTACATTACTGAAATGATCTATCGGTCAATTTACCTCAATTGGAAAGTGGTGTAAGCCAAAATTGTGCTAATAAAGGAATTACACACACACACATTTAAAGTAAAGAGAAAATGGAGAAATATTGATCAACAAGAATTGACTTACAGCGAGAAGACGAACGCCTTTCATCTTCCTCTCGAGGCTCTTCTGTATGTACTTTTCTTCACTCTTATGAAAATCCATGTTCCAGATCGGATGTATCACCAAATATGATGAATATTATTTTAAGAATTTTCAATGTCAATACCATATAACATTAGAAGCAGAAACAGGTGTTAGATAGGATGCAGACTATTTGTATTGACTTAAAAAATAGTAATTGATGTAAGCCAATTGTTGTTCATCAATATTTCTCCATTTTCTGTTTAATTTGATTCCTGATAAACTCATGTTTATCTTTGTCATTACCTGTAACCTATGAGCATATTATGCGTGAATATGTATGTCCAGGGTTAACATAAGTAATTATATCAGTAGTATAGTGAATATTTTTATCTCTTAGACGGTTATTCCAACCTCTAAATCTACTAACCTTTATGTATGTACGTATGTATGTATGTATGTATGTATGTATATGTATATATATATATATATATATATATATATATATATATATATATATATATATATACATATATATATATATATATACATATATATATATATAGGAAAATAAAAAATAAAAAAACAATAACAATAATAATAAGGCAGAATGCTAAACTGAAAGCATATTTCAATATAGATGTGTATAAGGAGGATTAAAAAAGGATTTCTAACCGGCTTTCATTGCATGGCAAATTTTCAAAAAGAGGAAAAATGAAAATAATGTTTTTTACAAAAAAAAAAAATTTAAATATATAAAAAAAATAAACATACTAATACGTTATATTGTCTTTGAGCTTTTAAAGTTCAATGGTAATCCATGTAGATAATTGTTAGAAAGACTAGGATGCATGTATTTAAGATTAGTGTTGTGTTTAAAAAAGGCTGAAAGTTTGTGTTAAACAGGAAGTGTGGGTAAGGGGAGACAATTCTGTGGGAACACGAAAATATGTGTTGGTGCATGCATTCCTTTTTATTCCTTTTTTTAAAATTTTTATAGAATATTTTAATCTTTCACTCGTTTCACTCATTAGACTGCGGCCAGTTTTAGTCAAATGAATCGAAACTAGTCTCTTTTTTTTTTTTTGCCAAACCGCAGAGCTGTGAGAATGTAAACAAACCAGAACCGGTTTCCAATCGTTGATCGCGCACGCGCGATGAACTTCTTTCAGTTCCTGTTACCCACTCACAAGGCTTTTATCGGCCCAAGGCTACAGAAGAAAACATTTGCCTAAAGCACCACGTAATAGGACTGAAACCGGAACTATGTGGTCGGGAAACAATCATCTTAACACACAGCTATTATTTTCATACATAGGTTGAGAAATTATCAAATGACTAGAACTATACAGGGTGCGATGGATAAATTGTCGCCACTTTATGTTTTTAATTTCACGCATGTGCATTGTTTGTTTTTGATTTTGTCGACTACACAGTATTGTTGGTTCAGTTGGGTACCGTCTGTGAGAAAAACAGCACCAGGACGCAATTCACTCTGCCAGAAATTTGGAAACGACATGCTGTACTGCTTGACATTCGCGCCGGAAGCCCCAATACAAACGTTGCAGAGTGTTTGGGTGTCAGTCTGAGGACATGTACTGAGAGTGATAAAAATGAAGTACCCAGTCAACATGATGGTGTTTGAAGTGATCACTAGTGATAACGACGTTATGCCTCCCTTCATCTTCCCACATGACCTCAGACTCAACATGGAGGTCTACATCAAGTGCCTGGAGGAGGTAGTGCTGCCCTGGGTCAAGAGGGTGACTGCTGGAAGACCCTATGTCTGGCAACAGGACTCTGCATCATGCCACACAAGCAAGAGAACCCAAATCATGGCTGTCAGATAATAACTGCCACTACACCACCCCTAACATCTGGTCACTTAACACCCCAGACAGCAACCTCCTTGATTATTATGTGTGAGGTGCAGCTGAGTGAGAGACCAACAAAGCTACTTGTAGCACCAAAGATGAACTGAAGACAAGGATTATGGCAGCATTCACCAATTTAAACAAGGAGACTGTCAAGAATAGCTGCAGGAGATTCCGAAGTTGTCTGGAAACCGTGGTTGAAGCCAATGGCGAGGAATTTGAACCACGTTTCGTAGTTTGCTACCTCAACTGCTCCTTTATAGGATCCAGTAGCTAAAGCCATCCTCAGGAGGAACCATGTCCGGTTTCGGCCCCTACTCCTCTACCATTTTTGACGT
>NC_068997.1:472242-476474 GCF_001194135.2 Octopus bimaculoides
ACATTCCTCCATGGCACAGGTTTAATTTGTGTATACAAATTGAATTTGCGGTCCATGGGAAGAGCCGTTTTAACGATGCGTCCTGCCCAACTCTTCGAAACGCCGGTGTTAAAACGGGTGTAGCTGATGAAGAAAAATGTTCTCTATGTGGCTTGTGTGTTTTCTGTACTCTGGTTATTATTATTTTCTTGTCTACGTTTTGTTTGCAATGTCCTGTACCCAGATATGCACCTATATATACAGGTAGACGTAGGTATGCACATACCAGTACGTATATATGCATATACTCATTTATTATTTGTTTATATATATATATATTGATTCCTGGAGGACGAGCTTAAATCTCGCTGAATTTCAACGTTGCGAGATTCGAACTCAGAGTACAAAAGGACACAACTCACTAGCAAAGACTACTATTTTATATCATCGCTACTGATCCACACCCTTCGTTGTAGCTTATATATTAGTTTCTAATGAAGTCATAATGGAAAAAGTGTAAAATCGATTATATCGATCTCATCACAGGGTTGCTGCTCTTTTTACCAAATCAATGACGGAAAGCAAAAACGAATTAAAATTAATTAATTATTAGTTTTATTACTTACGGTAGTAAAATGATCGTCCGGCAAACGAGCGGAAATTACAATGGCGTGGATATGTCCCCATCATATAGTAACCCAAGTAATAAGACAAAGGATCTGTAAATGATAGTAATACACAATATATATTCAAGGATAAATATGAATCCTTTATACGCACACACACACACACGCTTGCGCGCGTGCAAGTGCACGCCGGTGCAATGAATAAATCAATTTACTCGACATTTTGTGATTAGAGATGTATAAAAGTGTGAGACAAAGTCATGTGATTTCATGGCATTTTCCGTGAATGAAAGTTCTAACATTTACGTTCTTTCTCAAACGTCTTGGCGGAGAAAGAGTAACAGTTTCCACTGAATTGAACCCAAATCCTTGGTTCTGTTTGATGGGGGATTAATATGTAGCGTACGTCTTAAGGGATACTTCTCTCTCTCTCTCTCTCTCTCTCTCTCTCTCTCTCTCTCTCTCTCTCTCTCTCTCTCTCTCTCTCTCTCTCTCTCTCTCTCTCTTTTGTTACATATTTCATGAATACGGACGTAGTGGATAACAGCTAGTCTTCGGCCGCACCTTTGGACCCTGTTGTGTCCACCACTCTGATTGGTTGGTATTGGCGCAATTTGTCTCTTGCTCTATTGCGCGCCAAGATGTAACCCAACCAATCGCAGCCTTCAGATAAAGTCGCGTGAGACAGTATTTTCTGAACCTCAGTTTGAGCCAACAGTATGTTATAAAAGCTAGCCTCTCACCGTCACCTTCTGAGGTCTAGCCACTGACCACAGAGCACACAGCCAGTTCCAGCGACGACAGAACAGCAGCCTCGTCGATAATCGTCAACACTTCGTTCAACAGCATTCAGGACCTCCATCTTCGTCGCCTCCAGCTTCTTAGCGTCAGCATCATCTCTCTACGTACACACCAACCAGCAGTACTCGCACAGGTTCTATCTCCACACTGTTTGTGACTTGCTTCACCATGGTTAACAGCAAATACAACCTGCGAGAACTCCTGTACCAAGTAACCGGAAGCAGCATTGAAGCCACGATATGTGCCTCTTTCCGACTCTGCATTGCCGCCACAACTTCTTGATACATCACCTCAACTAATGTGTACCTTGACTACGAACTGGTATTTATCATCCTAGTGTCTGGACTTTCTTCTAACGTCCTATTATCGACTCTTTTCTATGCTCTGTATTTCTCGCACACGCATACATCCATGTTTGTATACACATGCACTTTGTTTACATGACGGCCTGTCTATTATTATGTTTATATGTCGCAATCACACGCACAGACATACATGTTAACATATAAATAAAATCTTTTCTTAAACCATTCTACCGGTTGTGTCTCTCTTTTCCTTCTGGAACTTATACAGCATTCATCCTCTTTTCGTATTTTCATTTGTATCGACCCCGCGATGTGCTAAAGGAGCCATTCCTCGTCATCTCTCCTGATCGCACGGTCCTTTACAAATATCTACGTAATTACAGAAGTAAAAGCAATCTGCAACATGAAGAAACCACAGGTGGTCAACGATTTGTTGTAGAAAAAGAACAAATTCTATTCTGCTCTTTCTCTTCTTTCTCTTCTCCTCTTTACCAACCCCTCACTCTCTCTTTCACTCAATCTGTCCCTGTCTGTTTCTCTCTCTCTCTCTCTCTCTCTCTCTCTCTCTCTCTTTATCTCTCTCCCCACCCTTTTTTCTCACACTTTGATTACGACATCATGAAGCCACATCGAAGAATAGTGGTAAGGTTCTGGTAAACAGCGTTGTAGAATTGACAACCTTCTAAGACATTACTTGGGGATTAGGGCTTAAAAAGAGAAGGTCGTTGTCCTTGAAATTTTCAGTACCACCGAGCGTGATGAGGTGGGGGAACAGGGAGCAATTTCAACTCGTAATTTGCCTCAATAAGAAGCATTCGCTCAAGATAGCAAGTTCACTTAGGATCAGATATTTGATTCTTTTAAGTAAAAGAAACGCCACTGAAGGCACCCAAGTATAAGACGGTGATCTTAAACAGGGAAATTAGGTTTTCTATCCATGAGCAGGTGCATTCCGGTGGACTTTGATATAATCCGTCTACCAATTCACTGAGAAAGTTTGGGTTGATCCCAGATTATTAGGGAAGGCACTTGTCCGCAGTCTCGTACAGTAATATTTAACCCAAACGCATTTGTTTACGAAGTGAACAATCCAAGCATACGACCTTGCATACTCCTGCTTATTTCTACATATGACTTCTAGTAATGTAGTGGGATGGATGACAGAATGACAAACGTTGGGTGTCTGCTTAAAGCAAAACAGAATTATTGGTGATGGTAAATGCGGTCCACGAAAGAAATCACTTCTATAACGAGATTCTCTGCGATGACCAATTCTAGCTTTTAAAGACATATTTTGTATTTTGGATCTGCTTCTGTTGTGATCCAAGAAATCTCTTATGGTTTTCCCCCGTGATAGTTAGACATGGGAATGTAATAAGGAAATTTCTTTGTTACTTATAAACTCTTAAGCAGACATACCAAGTGAGGAGAGGTGTCAACTATATCAACTGGTCAAATTGTATTAGTTGATGTATATAGGATAGAACCTTCCGCCTCTCTCACTCTACTCTTTCTTTCTTTCTTTCCCTCTCTCCTCTTTCTCCCTCTCTCTCTCTCTCTTTCTGTATATATATATATATATATATATATATATATATAACTATCCTATCACTGTCTCTATTCTCCCTCTCTTATTCTTCTTTCTTTCTGTTTTTCTCTCTCACCCTTCACCATTCTCTTTCTCTCCCTCTCTCTCTCTCTCCCTCTCTTTTCCTCCTTGACTCTCTCGTTACTCACACGTGACCAGCAGCTATCATTCTTTATTCTCCTTATACTACAAGAGACAGCACACATTTTTGCCTGTCTCTTCTCAAGGCTTGTTTCTCCAGCGTTCACCACTTCACCTCGTGATGGCTTAACAGCCCTTACCGTTTGTTTTTACTGTTTTGTTCTCACTGTCCTGTCTTTGTTACCACTTTAACCTTCCACAAATCCCAAATTTTATTTGATTTACTTCGCGAGAACGACTGTTTTAACGAAGTCGCGTCTTGTCTCAACGTTCGAAACACGGAGTAGATAACACATGGGACAACTGATGAAGGGATTGTTTTTTATGTTGCCTATTTCATTTCTCTATTTGTTTCTTTCGTTGTTCGAAATAAAAGTCCGTTTTCCATGTTTTTGTTTTTCCTGTTCTCGTTTTCATGTTGTTCACGTTTTTTTGACATCCTGTAGTCATATATGCATGTGTATATACATATACATGTAGGTATGTACATATATGTATGTATATATGCATATACATACATATATATATAATTTATGTTATATTATATTATATTATATTATATTATATATATATATATATATATAAAATTCGGTAAAAATGTGCTTTTTTATAGTAGTCTGACCTTAGAGTCCCTCATGGCGTGAGGCGTTATTATATAGTAATGCCCTTATATAAGTATATATATATATATATATATATCATCAAAAATATACAGGGATTAGCATTGAGTTGCTAATTATATATTATATATATATATATATATATAAAATTCGGTAAAAATGTGCTTTTTTA
>NC_068997.1:476796-483051 GCF_001194135.2 Octopus bimaculoides
ATATATATATCTTGACAAGGACTATAATCGCCCGAAAACACCGATCGAGAATTCCCTATACTGACCGGTCAGTTTCAGCAGTTTCTGCTGCTTCATCAGTAAGGATATATATACACACACACACACGCAAGCAGCAGTTTTCTCGACAAACACTAGCTACACTCTTGTAAGATATTCTGTTTTTCGTTATTAAAGAAAGATGACGAGCCGGTAGAAATGTTAGGGTGCCGGACAAAATGTTTAGCAGCTTCTCGTCCGTCATTACGTTCTGATTTCAAATACCACCGAGGTTGACTTTGCCTTTCACTCTGTCGAGATCGATAAAAATAAGTACAAGTCGAGCACTGGGTGGATGGAATCGACTAGTCCCCTCCCCCTAAAACATCATGTCCTGTGCCTGTAGATGAAGGATTATTAAACAAAGATTGATTTAAAAGACTTACCCCTACTTCCCTCCACTGTTACAACCATAGAATCATTGGCAGGAATAAGTCTGGAACTGGTTGCAGGCCGTGTCGAAAAGTAACAAGTTTTGAACAACGAATCTGCCTTAAACGACTGGCATAGGTTTTCCATCTGACACATCTTAATACAATGCGTTAAATTTCCACCTGCAGAACCCATAGGATGGCTGTCGTCCATAGACATGTTGGAGATGAATTTTAGGGGACAGGTTATCGGTGCTACCATTGATGCATCTGAAGCATTGATAAAAATGAAAACTAAAGACTAATTGAAAATAAAAAGAAAATGATAATAATCAAATTTAATTCGGTTCTATAGTTATTGAATGTAATATCAAGGAAAAGGAATCTCTAGTAATCGAAACAAAAGGCGTGGATGGGTGGTAAGTAGCTTGCTTACCAACCACATGGTTCCGAGTTCAGTCTCACTGAGTAGCACCTTGGGCAAGTGTCTTCTACTAATATAGCCTCAGGCCGACCAGTGCCTTGTGAGTGGATTTAGTAGACAGAAACTGAAAGAAGCCCGTCTCCGATGAAGGGATATATAAAATATCCCGGAAACACCTGTAAGACCTATTTATAAATGTTCTGAAATCTTTACAGCCTTGGACTTTTAGCTTATTCTGTTAAGTTACATATATATATATATATATATATATATATATATATACACATATATCTATATATATGTGTGTGTGCGTGTGTGTGTGTTACTGTGTCTTTTTATCACCCCACCATCGCCTGACAACCGACGTTGGTGTGTTTATGTCCTCAGAACACCTCAATATTAGTTTCTGCGAGGAGAAAGCTTCAGATTCAAGAAGGAAAAGGAATTTACATTTTGTGCCGTATTAAAACTTAGTCTGAGGACTTGGCTTAGAATTTTTTGTTTCACCATTTATCTGAAGATGCAGCCATCTAAACCGAAATACCTGACAAAGCTGTTCCATTGATTGACAAACCTTTAATCATCAACATGCAACACCCCGTATTCTTCTTCCAATGCATCATCCTATTCGCCGCCACATATAACCACACCTGCTCCTCCACAGACGATACTATCCTCGATTCCTCTCTAATTTTCCGCATCCAAACCTCATTTACACACAACCAAAACATTTCATTCAAAATCTTCTCTGACTTCATCAAAGCATCTTCCAATCTAGTTTCCTTCATCAGCGTAAAGACATGATCACTATACACATCAAAATAACATTATCGTATCCTTTTAAATAGGAACAGGACACGACTAGAACTCGCAACATTCTTCTCTATGGAGAATGTATATGTCGCCATAGCATCAAAAAGATTGACCTTCCTCTTTCCAACCAGAAAACACTAAAACACCCCCACCCCCCAACAACAACAACTACTAATCCTTTATAAAGCTTAGGTGAGATCCAGCTCAGATGAGATCCGGCTGATTCCTACACCAAGGACGATGTTACTGCTGCAAGCACAGAGACATCTTAGGCTGCATCTCAAAGAATGAATTGACGCGAAATCGCTCAGCAACGTATTCCAGCCTCGTTGACTCGTATGCGTCCTGAAAATTCACCATAAAAATTTTTCCCGTGGAAAAACTTGCTTTAGGAAATTTTGCCATAAAGGAATCACGTAAGCAGACTGTCAACTAGATAACTCATTTTTAAAAAATTACCTTTCTCTAATTGATAGGTTAATTGATGAAGTTGCTATTTTAAGAAAAGAGAATTTTTTTTTTCAGTTTATTTCTGATTTTTACGGCAAATTTTCCCGCGGGAAAAATGTTTTCAGTAAATTTTTCTACAACCGGTTCACAAAAATACAGTCTTTTGTTTCTATCTTTTCTACTGCTAATGCATCTCAAAACAGATTAGTTTTGAGCCACCTTTATCTCACTCGTGCTTCCTTTTATCGTCGCTCATATTTTATCCACCCCAAGGCCCAACATAACCATTCCCCCAACCCTTCCTCCGCAGACCATCAGTGTTCGGAAATCCCTTTCTGCGAATATATATCTTCCAGCAGTCATTTTGCAGCTGTTTAAGAGAAGCGTTAGCTGCATCGACATCATCAGTCTGTGAGTCCATGAGCCAGTTCCTTGCTCTAAGCCAAACTAATACCTACAATCTACTGAAGGCTGCCTCTGGTAATCTTTACTCCATTTCCTCTAAATCTCACATTAACCATATTGCTTCATCCTTTGTCTTCAAAACTGAAATCCATTGAAACTTTGTACGTATTTCAACTCTCAAAGGTTCAACACTAACAGCATCGATTTCACTAATCTGATGGTGGTGGTGTGAGCGGGTGTGGTTGTGGTGGTTGCTATTCTCCTTAATCTTCAGTTTTTTTAAGAAAAAAAGAAAAAAACAATTTACTTCAATTTCAATTTAAACAAGACCAAGATTACAGATTCAAAAGGAAACGACTTCTCTTACCTCCATCATATTGAAAGAGAAATAACCATAGCCCTGAAATGAAACAAAAACAAAGGTTAATTGAATGAATCATGTCTGATTTTGATATATAACATCGATTTAAAGACACAAAACACAACGGACGGTGTCCAGCAGATTGAATCAAGTCCAGCCCTGGACTGCTACTTAATTTACAAATCCCAAAAGGATGACACACAACCAGGTATGCTCCCCCCCTGTTTCCACTTTGTGGTGTGTATACGAAAAGCTCGTTCACCGGGCGATATTCATCCCTGCACAACCGCTCACAGTTTCTCTAATCGCAGTTGCTGTTATCGGTTTTTCACAGAACCCAACTTCTCTATTTTTTATCAAATAATCGAGCAAAGTGCCACAAAATGCTGCACGCAAGTACATGGAATTCAGTAACATACATCCATCGCTGTCCATTAAAGAATGAAAAACGAGTTTGCTTCTTCCGCCATCCGGGCTCGTTGGACGGGTTTAGGTCTTCCTATGTAAATCTCGCGCATTAGCTTAGACATTACAGCCATCGCCTTTCGCTCTATTTTCTTCACAGACACAGTCATTGTGATGTTTTCCTCAAGCTTATTTTAATCTGCTAACGAAATACCTCTCACAGTCACTTTAGTAATAGTTGTTAGAATTATCATTGACGCAGTGGAGTGACTCAATAATGACAGTAGAGTGACATTTTCTGCCGAGTTTATGTTGATTGATGGATTATATTACATATACTTAGAAAGATGATATGTGTGTGTGTGTGTGTGTGTGTGCCTATCTATCTATCTATCTATCTATCTATCTATCTATCTATCTATCTATCTATCTATCTATCAGTTAAAATAATTTATTACCAGTGGTTCGCATGCTTAATAAAAGTGATAAGACACAATATTTTACATATGAGTGTGTAAAGATTATACACGGAGAGAAGACCCTTGACGGGACTTCTTGCATGCTAAAAAGGGCAGTTAAACCCAAACCACGGAAAAAGACACTCTTAAGGCACGCTGCTAATAGGTACTAGAGTGATAAAAATGAGTTAATCCTATACTGAAGTTTCGCTATTAATGACCAAATACATTAATTTGGTATCCGTGACGGGCTACGTATACCAAATTAATTTATTTGGTCAGTAATAGCGAAACTCGAGTATAGGATTAACTAATTTTTTATTCACTCTAGTGCCAATTAGCAGCGTGTCTTAAGAGTTCCTTGTTTCGTGGTTTGGGTTTAACTGCCCTTTTTAGCATGTAAGAAGTCCTGTCAAGAGTCTTCTCTCCGTATATAAATCTTTATACACTCTTATATATGTGTGTGTGTGTGTGTGTGTGTGTGTGTGTGTGTGTGTGTGTGTGTTAGCTGTTCATGAAGACTCACTGATAGAATATGAATGCTGTAATATTCATGTAAGATGCATTGCAGAATATTTCAACTTATTTTCATATCATGTTAATCTGATCCTCACCTTTTAAGCATGAAACATATTTATAGAAAGCCATCAATCACACGGTATACTTGCCTCATAATTAGGCATGCGATCTTTTATATTTAAAAGTTCATCCTTCGACAAAATCATTTTTTATGCAGCTCATTGAAAACAAAACGAAAATCAATGAATTTAACTTCACAGAGAAATGGAAATGTCTGGAGAGAAATATAAGAATATTTAGCTTACCAAAAATGGTTGGCAACTTATGCAATAGTTTGTACATTTTGAAGCGTTGAAAGTCTTTAAACTGCAAATCGAATCGTTTCGGTTTGAATGTCTGATGGGAAATAATAAAGTATATATTCTCTGCTACGCCATCTGATCTATATTGATCTTGCATTAAGGCTATTTGCTTTGCGTCATTATTGGAGAGGAGGGCCTCACCATCATCATCATCATCATCATCATCATCATCATCGTCGTCGTCGTCGTCGCCGCCTTTGTCACCAGTTCCTGCCAGCAACAGCAGCAGCAGCAGCAGCAGTAGTAGTAGTAGTAGTACTAGTAGTAGTAGTAGTAACAACAGCAACCCAAACACTTCGATGATGATGATGATGATGACGACGACGATGATGACGATGAGAAGGAGGACCTCATAATTGATTACATTTGTAAATCCCACAAAACACATTCACTTAATAAAAGGTAAAAACCACCACCACCACCACTTCTACTACAACAACAACTACTACTACTACTACTACTACTACTACTACTACTACACATTTGTCTTCTATCTGCACTGTAATCATCAACTTTTGTGAAATTCCTTCTATTAACAATCTAACAATCAAGTTTTATGCTCTGATGAACTTATTATTAATTAATGATGTTTACTTGAAAAAAAAAAAAAATCACTTTCTTCAACGACTTTCAGATAAGAGCTTAAGCGATAAGTAGATATATTGATTTCAAATTTGGCACAAGGCCAGCAATTTCGGGGGAGGGGCTAAGTCGATTATCGATCCCAGAATTCAAGTGGGAGTTATTTTATTGACGCTGAAGTCGACCTCAGTGGAATTTGAACTCAGAACGTAGGGACGGACGAAATGCCTAGAGTAGAAAAGAAAAGAATGATGGGCGCCTCTTGCATCAGCAGGTGTCCAGAGAGCTTACCATCCCTACTGATACATGTCTTCATTCCATCATGGAATTTTTCATTGAATGTTTGCATTTTCGGTTATGTTCAGCCATAACTATCCGAAACTTTTTAAAGTGAGCAACGTCCTTGTACAGGGTCAATCCTACTCTCTAAATAACGTATGCATTGGCTGAGAAAAAGAAAGAACTAGTCAACAGCATTGGCCACAAACGAAGTCGCCAGTGTTACATCAGTTTCCCTCCTCCTAAAACTCGAGGGACCTCCCTTCCCCTCACTCTCAATTGTTGGATGGACATCGACTCTACTGAGGTCAGTCACCCTTTGACATGTGTCCAACGATAGCCATCCGCCTTACTAAGCGAGCTTGTAGGGGGTCAGCCCAACCATGCGAAAAGTTTAACAGGGTTACATCTTCCAGTAGCATTAAATGTGACCTGACATACATACATACGTACATACATACATACATAAGTACATACATACATGCATGCATACATACAGGCATGCATACATATATACATACACACAACACACACATACATACATACATACATGCATACATACATACATACATACATACATACATACATACATACATACATGCATGCATGCATACATACATACATACATGCATGCATAAAAAGAGAACAACTACGCCGAGCTACTGAGAAATTTACAGATACTCCACCCAGACTACAAGTTCAGATTCATACCCGTGATTGTTGGGGCATTGGGATATGTAACGAACTGCCTCAACAAAAACCTGGAAAA
>NC_068997.1:483061-484684 GCF_001194135.2 Octopus bimaculoides
CATACAAATCTGCGCATACACTAACACCAAATACTGCACACACACACACATATGCACAAATACCTAGATGATGTTGATAAAAGTTCCAATGAAGGAGCCTTGAATCTATGTTAGAGTCCGACTCTTTCTCTATGGACAAGAAATACAGAAATGAAACTGATTGATAACATACATACATACATACATACATACATACATATACACATACATACATGCATGCATGCATGCATACATACATACATACATACATGCATGCATACATACATACATACATACATACATACATACATGCATACGTACATGCATACATACATACAAATTGCTCTCAATATCAACCAAACGGTTTAGCGAGAGACAGTAAACAAAAGTACAGCAAAACATCGGCTCCAAAAATTTTGTGTTGCAGACGAAAGCCTTAAAGGGGTGGGCGGTTTTAGACGACCAATTGAACACTTGGGAGGCGGGGCTATGATTGAAGTGGATCTGTGTTGACCATTAAAGAACTTGTAGAAGACTTAACGTTGACCATTCAACGTGTAGTCTTCAGTTGTTCCATATTTGTCCCACATTGGAAAATTAAAAAAGAAAAAGACCGGAAATGGGTGCTGCACGTGCTGATTGAAATTAATTTTTAAAAACCGCTTTCACGGTTATGCATTAGGATTCTTTTTGCGTAGCAATGTAGATGGCGCAGCTGCACGTATATGAGCAGGCTTGGGCAAGACTTTTTCAACAGATTCGATCTGGGTACTTGCCCATGCATGCAAGTATTCAATTTGTTTAAAAATAAATTAATAAAACTATAAAGTACGATGCGTATATATAAGGTTACACAGAAGCACGCCCCTGTCTAGAACAGATGTTAATTTATACAAATAGAAACAAATATATTCTGAAGGGCTGAGTTAAATATTTAAAAGAAAACAAAGGATTTCAGAGCAACATCTTATCTATCAGACACAAACGAAATAAAAATAATAATAATAATAAAAACAGTAGATATTCCGTACAAAATATACGTGATAAACATCATATAATACCGGAATCATAAATGGTATCTGCCGGTTGCTGAAGGTTGAGCTGGTCAACATAGCATAAACATTCGCACCCCCACCCCACACACACAATTGCTCTCAGATGCTGCACATAATCAGCTCATTCAATTTCTGGTTTGTTCTTTTGAAGACCGTATAATTAAAAGACTATGGAAATGAAAACTACTCTAAATTAACTGCAATCTCCTCGTCTGGCTGCTTAATGTTATCTTACACTTGTAGTAACGCTGTGCGCATGCGTGCAATTCAACAACCAAGCTTTCCCGCTTCATTCTGCCTCTTTCTTGCTGGCCAGCGATTGAGCAAGGACGTGTTTAGCTGTCTCTCTCCATCTTTCGAACTTACGCTAGACACACACACAGAAGCTGGAACAACAAACAAGAGCTAAAGATGTATATATTAACCACCTTAAATAAATAATTGTTATGTTGATAGTCTGGAGTTCAGCGTTCCGTTTAATTCTTAATTTTATATAGGAAAGTCAGGTATACATCTAATGATGTATAACCCACTTTCCTATAAGTGGTGACCCCGACGAAGAAACAAACGCAGCATGGATTCTGGACTA
>NC_068997.1:485000-485286 GCF_001194135.2 Octopus bimaculoides
ACTGACTTTCTATCTGCTGTGATATCTCACATACATATAGACGGCCTGTCTCTTATTATGTTCTTATATGTCGCATTCACACTCTCACATACACATACATCTTTTATGTCACACTAAATATCTCTTGTTATTCATTTCATACGGTTGTCTTTTCTATCGTCTCATTACTGGCTAGTTATGTTATCGTAGTATAACATAATTATTTGTATATCATCTATGATATATTATTTTGTGTGCGACCGTGTGGACACGTTTAAATAAAAGGAGTCCTCTGTTTTTCCATTCG
>NC_068997.1:485386-485856 GCF_001194135.2 Octopus bimaculoides
TGTATGTATGCATCTATGTATGTATATATACATGTTTGTGTGATTGTGAGTACAACACATACATACATACACAGGGAGGTTCAAAAGAATGGATTTTTAGTATTTTTCGGAAACTCTTAGACCTTGTTAGAAAATCTCTTTGTAATAAATGGAAATATAAAAAAAAAGCGACAGCAATACTTCTGAACCAATCCATATATCCAACACTTTGGCGTCACCATTCTAAAGAAGATAAAGCATTTGGGGGTGACAAAAAAAAAAAAATATATATTTATAAAAAAAGTTACTTTTATACAAACCCTTATGATTAAATATTATTTAGCTCCAAAACTTAATATTACAACTTACCATTCTATATTATCACATATTACATTTCTCAAAGATTTGCACACAGAAAAATTCATTGTTTGTTGAGATGTGGAACAAATCTTCGAAATAATTTCTGGAACCATCCCTAGTTTCCTCATTGA
>NC_068997.1:487239-496111 GCF_001194135.2 Octopus bimaculoides
CTTAAGTACTCTGTCACTTACTCTAACGACCTCGATTACCTTATCCACCCATTTCTCTGCTAGAAGTATTCCTACGCCCCCGACCCCGTCAGTGTTCCCTGCCCAGAAAATCTTGTACCTGTGTTCTTTGCCTGTGAGGAACCTCGCAGAACCTCCTCTCCATCTTACTTCCTGGATGCAGCACATATCTATGCGTCTCCGTTCAAGTATCTCAACAATTTCACCAGATCTACCTTTCAGCGTGCCAATGTTGAGAGTGCCAATCCTAACAATGTGGGTGTTGGGGGTGTGGGCCTGTAGCCTGGTATGGGGAAAAGCAGTGTCGTGTACCTGAAAAGAAAACTTGCAATTGGCAGAATTCATAAGCAAAACAGTACCTACAGCCTGCAAACATTACACAAACTTTATGCGCTGATCTATATAATATTGGTTTCAAATTTTGGCACAAGGCCAGCAAGTTCCAAAGAGTGGGTAAGTCAGTTAGATTGACCCAAAGTTCAACTGGTACTTATTTTATCGACCCTGCTCAGTGAAATTTAAACACAGAACATAAAGCATTTTGTCCAGCATGCTAACAATTCAACCAGCTCACCGCTTTATTGATTTGTAAAATATTAAAGACTCAGCTGCCTACACAAATCTCCACCCATAAAAGATAAAGGTAAGGAAGAGATATTCAGTGCATACTAGGTGTTTCTAATTTTGGCACAAGGCTAGTAATTTTGATGAGAGGGTGCTAGTTGATTGCACCAACCCCTGCACTTGACTGCTATTATAATTTTATTGACCCTGAAAGAAACAGTAGGAGTCATTTTTGTTGACACTCTTATGATTCTGCCAAGCCACTGCTCTTATTCAATGTAAAATAATCAAAGAATTAAACTTATTTTTCTCCAATATTTATTAAATCTTCACAACACTATATAGTGCAGTTACTGCACCAAAGTACAAAACAGTCTGAATATCTATTTGATTCAGACCAATACTGTTACAGGTCTATGTACACAAACAGAGAAATACAAACAAAACATTGACATTACTTTGATAAGTCTATATCTCATCTAGGAGTGGCAAAGTTGTGTTTTATTTTCAGGAAAAAATAACAAATTATAAAAATACCTCAAAAAGAAAAACAAAAAATGACTCAAAAAAGAAATAACATAAACAAGAAAATATTCAATTTGTGATGAACAATAAACCAACAATTTGATATTTATCTTTCATCTTGATTAATGTCATAATTATTATTATTCCTTCAACGTATCCAATGGTGACACCAGTAACTAATCTAAGGAATGAAATTTCAATATCAAATCTTCATAGCCAATCTTTCAGGAATGTAGAACTTTAAAGGATGCCATAGTGAAGGAAATATAACCCTTTGAATGTAAAGCACCACAGTAGCTCAAGGTAACAAGATCAAAATTATTGGTATCATCGGAATTCTTCAGCAGAAAACATACCCTGGAAAAAAAAAGAAAAAAAAAAAAGGAAGAAATTAAATGTAAAATGAAGAAAAGGAATAAGGTATTAGAGCAATATCTTATAATTTACTACTTGTCTGAAATGACAAGACTTCTAAATCCTAGTGTGGTGTAGTGGTTAAGGTATTTGGCTCACAATCATAAGGTCACGAGTTCAATTCCCGGCAACGTGTTGTGTCCTTGAGCAATACACTTTATTTCATGTTGCTCCAATCCACTTAGCTGGTAAAGATGAGTAGAACCTATATTTCAAAGGGCCAGCCTTGTCATACACTGTGTCACACTGAATCTCTCTGAGAACTATGATAAGAGTACATCTGTCTGTGGAGTGCTCAGCCACTTGCATGTTAATTTCACAAGCAGGCTGCTCTGTTGATCGGATCAACTGGAACCCTCACTGTCGTAAACAATGAAGTGCCATATATATTCTATTATGTTTTAATACAAAGTAGATTATGTATGACAGTGAAAGCAGCAGTTAAACAGGTATGTCTGCTGCCTCTTAGAATCCCTACTGTCCACTAACCTGGTGTTTATTAGATGAAAGAACAATTTCTCCATAGATAGGCTGCCAGTCTACAGTAGGAAGAATGAAACACAGTATTGTCAAATAATGAATCTCTTACAAATGCCACTGCATAGCCAGTTTACAGCATTCAATTGCTTTGCAGTATCTTCTTTGAGAGGTAAGCCTCTTTGTCAATGATAATGCAGTAATGGAAGAAGATACAATCATCCAAATCCTGTTCTTATCAAAAGATATACAGTCTATCTTGCTAAGAACATAAATACCTACATCAGGGATTGAACTTGTATCCATTGTAAAAGTGATCTTGAAGGCTTGCTATGCAGGCAAATTGAATGGCGAAAAAGGAAATTTATAAAGATGTACAGACTGATAAAACTATTTCACTCAGTTATTCAAGTAATCAGGAATATCCTTATTGATACAGTTTGTCATAAAGATGTTAGCTGAAAAATTGTTTTACAGATTACAAGTGCTGAGATCGTATCTTCTCATGCACAAAACTTGTTATGGATCAAATACTTTGGCTAAACCCCGGCAGCTACTGATCGATACAGTCTAAATCAGTCACGCACAAACTCCGACCTGTAAACCGCATATGGGCCATGAGACTGTCTGAATGGCATGCCAACAAAAAATTACATTTTAATTTTTTTTTTTAGCAGTGTGGCTCACCTGATGAGCCATGTTTCATAGGGTCCAGTTCTCAAGAAAGGTTGTCTATACCTGATCTAAAAACAAAGACACACAAAAATTTTGGAGACAGATCAATTGAAGACTTAAGTCACATATTCTTGACCTTATGCCCTACACCTTTCCCCTTGTTTAAATGTATTAAATTGAAAAAAAGAGAAAAATAATAATATATGTGTCTATGCAATAAAACTATTGCAGACTTAAAAAAAAAAAACAGGCTCTTACCTTGGCTCTTCTAAGAATAGAATCTTTACTAGGGTCATAGGGGTGATCTTTACTTGGAATTTCTAGGACAGCAGGGATTGGTAAAGTGTGCGAATCAATAGCATGACGGATTAATTCAGCAATCTGTACCAAAAAAAAAATAAATAAACACAACTAATTATGCTTTTGCTTTAGGTAATTAAATGACCAAAAAATGCAACATGTTTTTCCGCATTTTATACTCCAGTTACTTTTTTTCAAGTTGGAAAGGATGGAGAAGTGTATTGAAGGGGACAAAATTATGTGTACCTACTAAACTTTTCAATGGTAAAAGGAAATCATTTATAGCATCTTGGAGAAAGAAGAGTGAAATTTTAAAAAATTTACCTTGAGGAATAGCACAAGCCATAGTTCACTAATCCAAAACCGACCGAGTGAAGGTGGTTAGGGTTATCATATTGGTGGAACAAAATGATTTATTTAATCTCTTTATCTTTAATTTATTTCAGTCATTTTTTGCGGCCATGCTGGGGCAATAACTTGAAGAAATCTAGTCAAATGAATCGACTTCAGAACTTTTTTTTTAAGCCTGGTACTTACTTTAATGGTCTCTTTTGCAAACCCACTAACTTACTGAGATGTAAACACACTAACACTGCTTGTCAAGAGGTAGTGGGGAGACAAACTCAGACATGAAGACATGCACACACACATATATACAACAGGCTTCTTTTCAGTTTCCTTCCACCAAAACCACTGCCATGCAGTAGAACTGAACCCAGAAACATGGTTGAGAAGCAAACTTTTTTCCCACACAGTCACGCCTGCAGGAAGCAGATATATCCACATAAAATATCATTACTTTTGACTGTAGCAAGTAATAATTTTATATAGCAAGCTTCTTTTGAGGAATGTCGTTTGAAACTATTTTCTGTTGCGATATATCAGGTTTATTGAGACAGCATGACTTGCAGAAAATACCAATTCTATTTATTGGTAGATATTTAACATCATTCCTAGAATAACAATGAAATTTAATTTTGCGGTTAATGGCTTTAAGTGCAAATTATGGCTCAGTAACATCATTGTTTCTTTCATCGTTTGAACTGAAAATTAGAAATATCGGGCTTGCAAAATTACTTGTCCTAATGCTTCCAAATTTACAAAATGCCACTCCAACAACATAATAACTGGATGTACAACATTTTGTTAATTGTTTTATCATAAAGTATGCAATTGGAAATGAATCTTGCCCAGAAAACAGCAGAATTTATTTTTTGGAATTGTTAGAAAATGTTTGCAAATTCATGTTCCACACATGGGATTTCATATAAATATGCAAAAATCCACCAAAAATTAAAATTTATGGCACTTGATTTAAGGGCTATTTACGTGTTATTTTTTAGCACATCTCATACCCTCTTTGTTTGTATGTCAGTGTGATGTGTTGATGTTTTTCAATATCTTTCTCCCCATAATGGTCTATTGCTGGGGTTTAAGGCAAACATTCAGACTGTCCATATTTTAAACTGTGATTTAAAAAAAAATTTCGAAAAATTTTAAAAAATCTTTTTTCCTCATCATCGTTATTTAACGTCCACTTTCCATGCTGGCATGGGTTGGACGGTTTGATGAGGGCTGGCAAGCCAGAAGGCTGTACCAGGCTCCAATCCAATCTGGCAAAGTTTCTACAGCTGGATACCCTTCCTAACGCCAACCACTCAGAGAGTGTGGTGGGTGCTTTTTACATGCCACCGGCACGAGCGTCAGTCAGGCGGTACTGGCATCGACCACGTTTGGATGGTGCTTTGTATGTGCCACCAATATGGGAGCCAGTCAGGAAATGATCATGCTTGAATAGTGCTTTTGACGTGCAACTGGTACGGGTGCTAATCAGGCGGTACTGTCATCGGCCACGACAACAATTTCACTTGCCTCAACAGGTCTTCACAAGCACAGTTTATTGCTGCACTGGCATAGGCCACAGTTAAGGTCACACTTGGTTTGCCGGGTCTTCTCAAGCACAGTATATCTTGTCAATTCCTCGGTGAGGACCAATATTCAAAGGTCGTGCATCACCACCTCATCCTAGATCTTCCTGGGTGTACCTCTTCCACAGGTTCGCTCTACTGCTAGAGTGCGACACTTCTTAAGTCCAACTTTTTTCTCAGGGCGCTTACATGTCCTTAGCAGTCACGGCCCATGTTTCACTGCCATGTAACATAGCTGTTCGTACACATGCGTCATACAGTCTACCTTTTACTCTGAGCGAGAGGCCCTTTGTCCCCAGCAGAGGTAGGAGCTCTCTAAACTTTGCCCAGGCTATTCTTATTCTAGCAGCTACACTTTCAGAGCATCCACCCCCGCTACTGACTTGGTCTGCTAGGTAACAGAAGCTATCAACTACTTGTAGTTTGTCTACCTGGAATGTAACAGAAGCTGTTTTCTGCACATTTTCAGTGTTTATAGCACCTGAGCATTTGCCACATTCAAAAACTATCTTCCCAGTTAGCCTTCCTTTGATATTGCTGCACCTCTTATGTGTCCATAGCTTACACTGGGTACATCTTATGGAGTTTCTACCTATGCCTTTTCTACAGATCGAGTAGGGCCATCTACCTGAAGGGATTTGTGGTTTGTCTGCCTTCCTACCTATTAGGACTTTGGTTTTAGCTAGGTTGACTCTAAAGACCCCTTCAATTCTAATCCTTGCTTCCACACTTGAAACCAGAGGTTGCAATGTGTTGGTGTACTCTTACACGGCGGTGCATCAGCATGGCCGCAGCTCTAAGCTGAAACTATAAACAAACAATTATTAAGGTGGCAAAGTGGCAGAATTGTTAGCACACCAGACAAAATGCTTAGTGGCATTTCATCAGTCATTACACTCTGAGTTCAAATTCTACCAAAGTTGACTTTGCTTTTCATCCTTTTGGGGTTGATAAAGTAAGTACCAGTTGAGTAGTGGGGAAGAGATGGGAGAAGAGAAGTGTCAATGTAAACGGCTTCCCCTCCCCTCCCTTCAAAACTGCAGGGCCTGTGCCAAACTTTGAAATTCTTATTATTAAGGTGACAAGCTGGAAGAATCGATTGAGCATCAGATGAAATGCTTAGTGGTAGTCCTAACTTTACAGTCTGAGTTCAAATTCCATTGGAGTCAACCTCTTGCCTTCCATCCCTCCAGGGTCAATAAAACAAAGTACCTGTCAAATACTGGTCAATGGTATCAACTAATTTCATCACGTCAAAATTGCTAGTTTTGTGATATTATTATTATTATTATTGAGAGGGCAATGCATGCCATCATGACTATCTGTTTGATAAGGGTACACCAGGCACATGCATCACAACCATATGTGTGCAACACGGTGACCTCATATCAAAATAAACAGTGCATGACCTTCAGGTGGTGTCCAGTTAGAATATTCTTCAGGTCAAGTAGCCCATCCTGGTCAAAAGGTTCCTGAATAAGGGTCTTTAAGGATGATGAATGAAACATGTTTCCAGCATCAGAATATATATATGTGGATGACTGTGTAGCTTCTTGACTGATGAAGTTAATCCCTTACCTCATTTACCACTACCACTTAATTCATGGGTCCCTTTAGCAGTGTTCACACTATTGCAAATATTTGGGCAAGGCCCCTGGTCTTAGGATAACTTTCTCATTTCCTTCTAGGAGTGTTAAAAAGGCTATAAATACAAACCTTCTTTCAACTAATCCATTAAAAATAAAATTCATTTGAAATATCAGATTTCCTTTGTTGAGAATAAAGTAATCCGTATGTTAGACAGTTTTATCAAGCATAAGAGGTAAAGAAAGAAAGGTAAGAATCCACTTACATTTTGGTTTATCAGAATAATTGCTATGTCTGCACGCAATAATAATGCACGGAAAAACTCTTCTATTTCACTGATACTGGTGTCTATAAAAAAGAAAAAAATGAAATGGTAATTTTATAAGACATTTCAAAATAGTTCCGAAATTACAACTCTAAGAATGTTTTATTTGCCACAGGGACATACAAAAACAAACATTACAAGACTTAATTGAAAATTGGTTTCTTTACAAAGCACAAAGTTTATTTTCTGTTTTTTTAGTAAATGAGAAATGTGACATTAAAGGTTCTCTCAAATGAGAGAAGCGGTTACATCAAGGACTGAAACTGTGTGAGTCTCAACTTGTTATTAGCTAATCTATTGTTCTATGACACTCATTATACAACTACATAAAATATTGGTTTCAAATTTTGGCACAAGGCCTGCAATTTCAGGGAAGGGGCTAAGTTAATTACATTGACTCCAGTGCTTGACTGGTACTTGTTTTATTGATCCTGAAAGGATGAAAGGCAGATTCAATCCCAGCGACATTTGAACTAAGATGTGAATACTGACAAAATGCTGCTAAGCATTTTGCCTGGCATGCTGATGATTCTGCCAGCTCACCAACTTAAAAACAACATAAGATATTACATAGAAAAATGTTTCATGGTTGAAATTGATAAAATATGTAACAGACACTGGGTGCTTAACCAATATAGAATTGATATGACTTGATGGCAATTACATTTGGAATGGCAAGAAACAATAGTAGTTACACATTATATAGAATTAGAATATCATCAGCTTATGTTGAAAATTTGGGAAATGACATACCATGAAAAGTAAGATTTATTAGCTTATACCTTTTTAATAAATGGTTTATGTATATTTTCACCTGTATTTCATTTTTTTTAATACTTTAGTATTGGTTTTTAGGTGGTTATCTTTTTAAAAAATTGTTATGCTGTTAGACATGCTTGCTGAGACCGTCATAAAGTTGAATAAAATCAATTGAAGCTGAGGTTTAGTTTCCTCTATTCATTTCTTTAAAATGATATAACACTGAAAAAGATGTTAATTGAATAATCTAAGTTGAAGTACGCCTGTATACTGTGCAGCTCAGAGAGAAATTATTAATCATCATAGTCATAAGGAATCACTAACCAGATAATTAACAGTAATTATATTATTTTGGTCTTGAAATTGAAATGTAAAAAACATAGTAGTTACTTTTATTAACAACCAGAAAGTTCTGTTGTCTATTCTTGTTGAGTTCACCAATTCCACCAAGGAGGAAGCCAACACAGGTATCCTGTCAAAGTGTAAATTTTTGAAATATTAAAATTGATTAATTTCAAAATATAGAATAGGGATCAAATGATATAATGAAATAATACTCCTTTAATTCATATAAGTTTTTCCTACCAGTTTGTAAAGAATTATTTCCAAAATATAACATTCCTAAAGTATTATGAAGGGGTACTGAAAAGTTCCTGGCTTTGGGTCAAAGAAAATACATACTCAACATATTCCTCTTTCAGATTCACACACCTGTAGCAGTGGCCCTTCAGTTTTCCGAAGTCCTGTAAAAGAACTTGCAAGGTTGGGTATCCAACCAAGCCTTTCACGATACTCTTAAAGCCAAGAACTTTTCAGCACCCTTTGTAAGTATTAAGCACATCTTCAGTTTTTGAAGGCCCTTCAAGATAGAGATAGGTATAACTGAGCATAACTGAAAGGATTGATGGTGATAGAAGCAATACAAAGTTAAGGAAGAATTTCTAGAGATGAGGTTAACTAGCAAGTTAGTTTTTGTTTGTGGCAGATGTTCAGGTGCAATAAAGACTGCAAACAAACAGGAAACAACTTCTATCTCATTCCAGGGTGAAAAACTAGAGGTAGTCGATAGCTTCCGCTATCTGGGCGACCAAGTTAGTAGTGGGGGTGGGTGCGCTGAAAGTGTAGCTGCTAGAATAAGAATAGCCTGGGCAAAGTTTAGAGAGCTCTTACCCCTGCTGGCGACAAAGGGACTCTCACTCAGAGTAAAAGGCAGACTGTATGACGCATGCGTACGAACAACCATGCTACATGGCAGTGAAACATGGGCTGTAACTGCTGAGGACATACGTAAGCTCGCAAG
>NC_068997.1:496467-497742 GCF_001194135.2 Octopus bimaculoides
CCCTGGACTGGTTCTTGTGCGGGTGGCACATGAGATGCACCAGTTTGAGCGTGGCCGTTGCCAGTACCGCCTGACTGGCTCCTGTAGGATTTTCGAGCGAGATCGTTGCCAGTGCCCCTGGACTGGCTTGTGCGGGGGGCACATAAAAGACACCATTTCGAGCGTGGCCGTTTTCGTGCGGGTGACACGTAAAAGCACCCACTACACTCTCTGAGTGGATGGCGTTAGGAAGGGCATCCAGCTGTAGAAACTCTGCCAAATCAGACTGGAGCCTGGTGTTGCCATCCGGTTTCACCAGTCCTCAGTCAAATCGTCCAACCCATGCTAGCATGGAAAGCGGACGTTAAACGATGATGATGATGATGATGTACTATATTAGGAAAGTGAAGACTTGTTTAACACAATTTAGGAAGGTGAGAGAGTGTGAAAGAGAAGTAGCTGCTTCAAAAGAGTTCAAATACAAAAAATGTTGTAATAATAATGAAAGAGACTGACAAAAATGGGTTGCTATAAATTAATCAAATGGTGGAGTATTTTAAAATTAGGTGTTATCTAGAAGAGCAGTCTTCAATTTTTTTCTCATCACAGAATAGTTTCATGCAAGAAAATTTTTCCACAGACTGGGAGGTCATGGTCATAAAATACAATAAAGTGCATAATATATAATTTTATCATTACATACATAATGCATATATATTACATATTTAATACATATACATAATGCAAAAACACTCTACAGACAGCAGTTGTCAATAAAACGGAAATAAAAGTTTAAAATTTTATTCTTTCTGTGTGGTTCTGTACCAAACAGTACATGACCCGGTATTGGTACATGAATTGTTGGTTAGGGACCCTTGGTCTAGAGTATACAGGTATGTGATTAGTGTACCACTGTCTATAATGGGTTAGTAATATATACATGTAGGAGATACTTGTGTTGCATTTGTCAGCAACTTTTAAGGGTTCAAGTGTTTCTTTAATTGGGAGTGAACTTATCCTTTTCATTAGATAAGGATTTCTATTAGATAATCACAGTATCTATCCACCCTTAGATTTTCTACTATCTTGTTGCAACAATCAACAACTTTAGTTTAGATAGGTGACATCAAGGTTAATTGTCTGAAAGCAAGTAATAGCATTTACAACTCTCAAGACTCTCTCTCTCTCTCATTATATATATATATATATATATATACTCGCTCTCTCTCATTATATATATATATATATACTCGCTCTCTCTCATTATATATATATATATATATATATATATATATA
>NC_068997.1:498465-499712 GCF_001194135.2 Octopus bimaculoides
TATATATATATACATATATACGACGGACTTCTTTCAGTTTCCATCTACCAAATCCACTCACAAGGCTTTGGTCAGCCCGAGGCTATAGTAGAAGACACTTGCCCAAGGTGCCACACAGTGGGACTGAACTTGGATCCATGTGGTTGGTAAGCAAGCTACTTACCACACAGCCACTCCTGCGCCTATATATATATATATATATATGATGATGATCATGGTTTATCCCTGTGATACATAAATTGATTTATTATGTGTCCTTTTAATGATAGATATACAAGTTTAATTTTAAAATTTTGATATATATAAATTTTAATTTCACATCTTATCTATGGGTCCTTTATATTGGTGTAGTAAGTCTAAATGTACTTTACCATACCATTTTAAATTAATGCCACTTCATTGTTTTTGTATACTGCCTTAATTGATTATTTACATAATTATACACTATTTCATTTTATTTCATTAATTCATAATTAGCCTTTATTTATTCACATATTAATTAAACAATATTGGTATCTCAATTATTTCAAACTTAGCATATGTAAAACAATACTGATACATTATTCTGATTAATGAAAACTATGAATAACCATTTACTGTATCTGTATACAATACAGCAACTTTATTTTTTATATACTTTTGACCTAGGTGCCTTATGGTAAGACTTCCCCTGTTCCATTATAAACTGGTCTGCTAGTAGGGACCCCCCCCCCATAGTAGTTTGTCACCAAACCCTAAGAAATTTTTATAATAACTATATCATCCATGCTTACTGTCTATACTGTTTACCCCTGACTCTAAAAAGAAAATACCAGTGTCCTCTTAGGCTTTGGATCTCTAGGTCTGATAAGATAGTCCATAAATCGGAACCAAAAAAAAAAAAAAAAAAAAATCAGTGACAGTTAAAAATCTGCTTAGAATTATTTACTAGTCTGTATGGTCTAAGTCAAAGTGGTTTTTGTATTCCTCCTTCCTACTTGGAGAGTTTAGATTTAATCATAAAAATATGTCCTTCTGTTGAAATGTAATGTCATTAAATTTCTATATCTTTGTGCAGCTGAAGATTGCTCTACATTTTATATTTGATGTAATGTTCACATTGCTTAATTAAATGGAGTCACATGAAACGACCGTACTGCATTAACTTTGGATATCCTTGTTGCTTATTTTGATTTTAATCACCTTATTTTGAAACTGTATGGATAATACCATACTTAATTCTGGTGCCTAAACATTAAGTAGCATAT
>NC_068997.1:499930-500871 GCF_001194135.2 Octopus bimaculoides
ATATATATATATATATATATATATAATCAGGTTGGTGCAAAAGTAATGGTTGATTTTAAGGTCTCTATTAAAAATAAAAAAGCCCATCATTAAGACACTATTTATTCGTTAATGTAATTTCTGTTGGTTTCTAGAACTTCATTCCATCTGTCAACAAGCTTATAAATGCCATGCTTGTAAAATTGTTTAGGTTTTGATGCGAAATATGAATCCGACTTATTTTCAACCTCTTCCCTTGATGTCAACCTAAGCCCATTCAAATGGGTCTATAGTCCCTGAAACAAGTGATAATCAGAAGGAGCAAGGTCAGGAAAATATGGAGGATGAAGCAATATTTCCCAACCAAGCTCTTCCAAGAGATCTTTGATCAGTTGAACTGTGTGAGGACGAGTGTTATCATGGTGGAAGATGACGCTCTTTCTGTTGACAAAGCAGGGCCACTTTCTGTTCAAAGCTGCTTTCAAACAAAGTCGATCACAGTACAGATTAGCAGTAATTCTTTGATTGTTGTCTAACAGTTCGTAATGGACAATTCCTTCAGTATCCCACCATACACTCAACATGATCTTCCTTGGATGAAGTCCTCCTCTTGGTTGTTGAACAGATCTTCCTCCTCGACTGATCCGCAAATGGCAGTGTTTAACGTTATAGTAAAGGATCCACTTCTCATCATCATCATCGTTTAACGTCCGCTTTCCATGCTAGCATGGATTGGACGATTTGACTGAGGACTGGTGCAACCGGATGGCTACACCAGGCTCCAATCTAATTTGGCAGAGTTTCTACAGCTGGATGCCCTTCCTAACGCTAACCACTCAGAGAGTGTAGTGGGTGCTTTTACGTGTCACCCGCATGAAAATGGCCACGCTCGAAATGGTGTCTTTTATGTGCCACCCGCACAAGAGCCAGTCCAGGGGCACTGGCAACGATCTCGCTCGAAA
>NC_068997.1:501235-502876 GCF_001194135.2 Octopus bimaculoides
CAGGTCTTCCTGGGCCTACCTCTTACACGGGTTCCCTCAACTGTTAGGGAGTGGCACTTTTTCACGCAGCTATCCTCATTCATTCTCACGACATGTCCAAACCAGCGCAATCGTCTCTCTTGCACACCACTACTGACGCTTCTTATGTTCAGCTTTTCTCTCAAGATACTTACACTCTGATGGGTATGCACATTTACATTACACATCCAGCGGAGCATACTGGCTTCATTCCTTGCGAGCTTACGCATGTCCTCAGCAGTCACAGCCCATGTTTCACTGCCATGTAGCATGGCTGTTCATCACCTGTAACAAATCTTCCAAAAATGGTCCCTTAAGGTGTTGTGAAAGGAATGACTGACAACAAACAATACACTGTTGTAGATTCTCTGGGGACAGTTTGTGCAGGACCCATTTTCGAACCACTGAAACCTTTCCGATCCTTTTCAGTTGGCGTAGAACAGTTGTATGGGCTACGTTAAACTGTCCTGCAAGTTCTCTACAAGTAGTGGTTGAATTTTCTGTGACAACAGCTTCCAACACTTTGGAATCAAGTTGTTTTGAACGACCTTCTTTTGGCTCGCCTTCCAAACTCAAATCCCCACTTCTGAAGCCAGAAAACCATCTCCTGCAACGTTTTTCACTCGCTACATCATCCCCATGAACTCTCTGAAGAAACTTGAACTGCAGTGCTTGCATTGACACCTTTATGAAACTCAGAGAGTAAGACATGTTTAATGTGATCTTTAGATGGGATGAGCATGGGTGTGAGTATAGCAGAAGATTATGACCAATCAGAATCGGAATGAAAATTGTATAAATTACACATTGTGACATTCTTAAAACATTGCGAGAGGTACAATTTTAAAAGATACTGTCTAAAACTGTTTTCTAAAAAATCGACCATTACACTTGCTGATAAATAAAGAGAACAGAAAATGGAGAAGTACTGATGAACAACAATTGACTTCCATTAGTTATTATTTATTAATTCAATGCAAATAGACTGCATCCCATCTAACAGCTGTTTCTGCTTCCAATGTAGTATGGTATTGCTATTAATAGGCAAAAATATTAATCATATTTGGTAATAAAACTTTATTCTTCACTCTGATGAAGCTCCTTGTTTCAGATCTGTTTTATTACCAAATATGATCAATATTTTTGCATATCAATGGCAACACCATACAACATTAGAAGCAGTGTTTTTGCTTTGAATTAATAAATAATTGATGTAAGTCGACTGTTGTTCATCAATATTTCTCCATTTTCTGTTTTCTTTAAATTTTAATTCTTGATAAACCCATGTTTATCCTTGTCTTTACCTATAACTTATGAATAGGTTTGCATATGTATCATCATCATCATCATCATCATCGTTTAACGTCCGCTTTCCATGCTAGCATGGGTTGGACGATTTGACTGAGGACTGGTGAAACCGGATGGCAACACCAGGCTCCAGTCTGATTTGGCAGAGTTTCTACAGCTGGATGCCCTTCCTAACGCCAACCACTCAGAGAGTGTAGTGGGTGCTTTTACGTGTCACCCGCACGAAAACGGCCACGCTCGAAATGGTGTCTTTTATGTGCCACCCGCACAAGCCAGTCCAGGGGCACTGGCAACGATCTCGCTCGAAAATCCTAC
>NC_068997.1:504097-519149 GCF_001194135.2 Octopus bimaculoides
ACCTTACTGGCCGCATCTCTGTACATGGCTCGCACAGCTCTCACTAGCCATTCTTCTATCCCAAGTTTCCTCATTGACCACCAGATAAGGGATCGGGGGACCCTGTCAAAGGCTTTCTCCATGTCAACGAAAGCCAGGTACAGAGGTTTATCCTTGGCTAGGTATTTCTCTTGCAACTGTCTCACTAGAAATAAGGCATCAGTAGTGCTTTTACCTGGCACGAACCCAAACTGCATCTCATCTAAATTGATTCGCTCCCTAATTAGTTGGGCTATGACCCTCTCTGTAACTTTCATAACCTGATCTAACAGCTTGATGCCTCTGTAATTATTTGTATTGATCTATGGTTAAATATAGGTAATATACTGGTAGTGTAATGGATACTTCTATCCCTTAGATGATTATTTTAACTTCTAACGCAACCAACTATATATATATATACTCTTTTACTTGTTTCAGTTTTCTGACTGTGGCCATGCTGGAGTACCGCCTTTAGTGGAGCAAATCGACCCCAGGACTTATACTTTGGAAGCCTAGTACTTATTCTATTGGTCTCTTTTGCCGAACCGCTAGGTTACGGAGACATAAACACACCAGCATCGGTTGTCAAGCAATGTTGGGGGGACAAACACAAACACACACACATATATATATATATATATACATACATACATATATACGAGGGGCGTCTTTCAGTTTCCGTCTACCAAATCCACTCACAAGGCTTTGGTCGGCCCAAGGTTATAGTAGAAGATGCCACGCAGTGGGACTGAACCCGGAAGCATGTGGTTGGTAAGCAAGCTATATATATATATATATATATAAAGAGAGAGAGAGATAGAGAGAGAGATAGAGAGAGAGAGATAGAGAGAGAGAGAGAGAGAGAGAGATAGAGAGAGAGAGACGGGCTTGTTTCAGTTCCTGTCAACCAAATCTACTCACAGAACTTTGGTCGGCTTGAGGTTATAGTAGAAGACACTTGCCCAAGGTGTCACACAGTGGGATTTAACTCAGAATCATGTGGCTTGGAAGCAAACTTCTTACCACACAGCTACACCAGTGCCTATAATGTCTTAGATGTTTTTTCAGCTAAGCAAAGGGTTCATAAACTAAGTGAAACAACTACAACTGATTCACAGAGTGACTACTTTTTTTTTATAGCTTAATTACTTTTTTTTTATAGCTTAATTAGTCGGGGAAGACCAGTCAGAGACTCCTGTCTCATTCACAGGGATGCTGATTGATGAGAAGAAATTACTCTCAAAGCAGACACCTGCCCCAAATATGTTGCAACAGAGTAAACTGAATTAAAAGCACTCTCACCAAGTGCCAGAAGGTTGTGTTAAATCTGGCAATGAATTAAGGCTATCAATTCAAACAAGTTTTGGTTTACCAAGTTTCATGCACTTCTTTAAAGACACTTACCAAAGGAGCTGTTCAGTGGGATCCAGCCTGTAACTGGTTATAACTTAACCACACAGTTGGCCCACCTTCCTACATATAAATCATACTGCTGCTGTTAAGGTGAATATTTTTAATCTTTGTTCAAGAACCAGAGTGAGGGAGATAAAGAGAGACACAGGTGCGCACATGTAGAGCAATGTAGTGTTAGCCAATTTGGAGCTGGTTGCAGAACTGAACTCTCTCACACACACATGAAGAGAGAAGGAATTATGTTTAATAATTCTTTCAAATTTTGGTACAAGGCCAGCACAATTTTGAGGAGAGGGGGGGTGTCTAGTCAGTTACGATGACCCCCAGTACTTGACTTATTTTATCAACCCTAAAAGGATGAAAGGCAATGTTGGTTGCAGTGGAATTTGAACTCAGAGGGTAAAGAGCTGGACAAAATGTTGCCGAAGCATTTCATCCGACAGGTTAACAATTCTGTCAATCCACTGCCTTGAAACTATTTCTAATATTATAAAAAGAATGGATATAACAAAGTAACTCTGCACTAGATATGTCTTGAAACTAGATTAGTCCTTATTGACATCGGTTCAAAGGTTTCTGGGGTCAATATACATTGTTACTACTACTACTACTACTACTACTCAATTATAAAAATATCTGAAGGCTTGATTCTAGATAATGAAATGGAGGCAGAAATATGGGTAAGTTTAAGAAAGAGGGGAGTAGATTGAATATAGCCAAAGGACACCATTATATTGAGATATGCATTAGAAATATGAGCAAACAGCTGGATAAATTCAGTTCTCTTTGTTTTGTTGAATACCAATAATAATTTCATGGTTATATTGTAGTAATTGTATAAAACGTTCTAGAGAACAAAACAATAGTTAATAAACATCAAAACGGTTCGAAAGTAAGAGAACAGAGAGTGAAGGATAGTTGAGGAAAGAGACAGAACTACATCGAGTAATATATAATATAATGTGCAACAGAATTAAATGGACTCATTGACCTATCGAGATTGTAGTTTATTGTTAGTAGAGTTATGAAGGTTATATCTGTGGATGCGCAATGGCTCAGTGGTTAGGGCAGCGGACTCGCAGACATAGGATCACGGTTTCGATTCCCAGACCAGGCGTTGTGAGTGTTTATTGAGCAAAAACACCTAAAGCTCCACAAGGCTCCGGCAGGGGATGGTGGCGAACCCTGCTGTACTCTTCCACCACAACTTTCTCTCACTCTTCCTGTTTCTGTTGTGCCTGTAATTCAAAGGGTCAGCCTTGTCACACTGTGTCACGCTGAATCTCCCCGAGAACTACGTTAAGGGTATACGTGTCTGTGGAGTGCTCAGCCACTTGCACGTTAATTTCACGAGCAGGCTGTTCCGTTGATCGGATCAACTGGAACCCTCGACGTCGTATGTGACGGAGTGCCAACAACAGGTTACATCTATAACAGAAAAAATACTGCTATTCATATTTTTCCGTCGGGGAAGGAAACAGCTTTTTAGTTTTCAACAAATTATACAAATATAAAACTACAAAAACTACTAAGTTATATACGTACCAAATTCACACAGTGCTGACATAGTTAAAGATCATTGTATCATCCAGACTATCGAATGTTGTTATATACCACTGGTTACAATGCGCTTCTTTGCACTGTTGTAGTTTTCAAATGATGCCACCTCACCGCCTAGGTGAGAAGGATAGCATTGCCCTTAAATTGAACGCAAGTGCGTTGCAGGCTTACCCATTTATACAGCTCGTTAGACAGAAGCAACGTGAAATGAAATGTTTTGCTCAAGAACATAACATGCCATCAGTCTGGGACCACGAGCTTGCGAGCGAGAGTTGAACTCTCTAACCACTAGACCACGCGCCTTCACAACATAATTAAAAACAAGACAATAATGTAAAATAAATTTCCATTCTTACTATTTAAACGCACACTATGTCTAGGGTATCGCAAGGAGAGGTTTGCTAACGTAATTCGGCGATAAGTTAAGGTTACCAAAATTAAGTGCTTGTTCACCTCTTATGTGCTATGCCTATAGACACGTTATTACCTCCGCCAAGGAAGGAGGTTGTGTTTTCATCGGCGTAGGTTTGTCCGTCTGTGTGCGAAATAACAAAAAAAAAAAAACTTCCGAACAGTATTTGATGAAACTTGCAGGTAAAGTTGGTAATGACACAAAGAACAGATGATAAAATTTTGGTAGTGATCCGGGAATTTTTATGGATTCTTTAAGGATTTTTCATTTGTTATATTTATTTTACATGAAGTATTACAATGTTACGTTCTTTGATTATCTTTATAAATATTACATACTCCACTCCCATTTAACGCCAATAACATTAGATTTAAGTACGAAAATAGCTTTTCAAAATCGTTATTCCCTGTTAACAGTATCTTTCCCAAAATGCAACAGACCGTTTTATAAAATTAATTCTGAGTTTGGAAAGAGACGATGTTAAATAGTTGACGCTCTTTATAGAAGCCATAGATTTTTGCTAATCATTTAGAAAATATAGCGTATAGATACGAGGCTTAGAGCCTCCGTATAATTACATCACTGTAGTATCATATAGGTTTAATATGGTTATGAATATATAAATATATATATGTACGTATGTGTGGGCGTAAAAACAATAAACAATTTATATGGTCGTAGTTGTTAGATATTAGCATAGAGAATAAGAGAGAGGCAGAGAGTTAAGCATTTTATTTATTTTTGTTTTGTAAATAACACATTTTTAGATTTGGCTAGTATTTCTAGCAATTTGAGCGCTTATGTAGAGGATCCCTCGTTGGCTAGGTACCATCCTTAACTTTTTACTAGTCATTTGATCCGGTTTGGTCAGAAGTGAAATTAGGGAAGAAATACGAAAAATAGAACCATAAAAAAGGGAGGTCACTCTGACATAGCCAAAGGTTGACCTTGTTATCCTGGGGCAGGAATAACATTCAGCAAAATAGACTGGAAATAAAATAGATAGAATAGGATAGTATCCTCAGGTAGAACAAAATTCAGCGAAAGTCAAAGGATGTTTACGTTGTTATATGTAATAGACAACACTCTTACACACACACACACACACACACAATCATACCTAATATAAAATTGTTTTTTGTATTTCGTTAATTTTCAAAGTAGCGACGGACCCTCTGGCAAACACTTCAGCTAATTCTTTCTCTAATCAACAGGAATGACCATTTATAATTTAATAATCAATGAATTCGCAGGATAAACCTTATACAGGTAACATTTAATTTTCTTGAAGAGAGCTTTATTTGCAATTCTCGCTTATCAAGACACACAAAATTAAATAAACACAGGATGGAAATTATGATATAAAATAAGCAACGAGCAATAAAGAAAAATAAACTTCGAGAAAAACAAATATATTTTAGTTAAAGCAGACGTTATCGGAATGTTATGGTCGAAGTAACGTTAAACTGAAGGAATTATTTACACGTAAGTATGAAATACAAAGTAAGCTAACACCTGTATTCTAAATTGATAACACTGAACAATACTTCAGAATGGGTTACAAAAAACTAGTTACCTCATCTCCAATTACAGCCATAAGTTTTCCTTTCGCTGCCGAAGACATTCTTTTAATTTAAGGAGGACCTTCAAATGTTCTGAAAATCACGAGACGAAGAAATGAATTAGTCGGAGTTATCGTTCGTGGTACAACTTCCGCTGACGTCACTAATGCTGTCTGCATTTTTCATTTATCTTTTTACTCTCTGTTCCGGTTGGGCAGGTTAAACTAGACCTTTAACCGTATTCGAATCTCGCTCAATCTATGGCGCTTGTGATATGTTGATGATGCTACTCTGCTCAAAAACAACATTAAGAAGCTATTCTCCGCTTAAAATACGCCAGTGTTTATCTGAATGCCAATAGGACGAGAAAACCTATGATAGATAGCCAGGTTGATAAGAAAAAGAAAAAAAATACAAATATTTGAGTGTCTATCTAACGCGACAAAGAAATTCGTGGTTGACTGGATATGGGCTGTTCAGTGGTGAGCAGCTTGACTAATGTGTGTAAAAAGCGTATAAAAACATAAAGAAAGATGTGGCTGATGAAGTGTGTATGACTGCGAGGTGTGGCTGCTCAAAGTTGAGTAACGGAGTAGAGTTGGTTGTGAACAGGGGCGTATACTCCGGGTGTGCGCTGCACACCCATCGAAAATAGCAAATTCTTTATAGATATTAACCTTACTCATTAATTTAGTTACATAACATAATGGAAAACTTTTTTTATGCCCTTACTTGAAATTTGATGGCGGGCGTCCTGAAATAACACTGCACACCTCACATAATATGGTGCCATACATATTTTGGGAGAATGGCCAAAAATTAATAGCAAAGGATGTGCGACAGCTTTGACAGCACGGTCGCATGTTCGTTTTCGTGGCGAGAAGTTGTACGTTTAAATTAATTTAAAATTCTTAAACTAAAACTGATTGATTTTGCAATAATTTTCTTCTTCTTACAATATCATCATATAACTTTGATCTTAATTTGTTTTCAAAACTAATGATAAAGTGTTTCGTTGTACGATGAGGTTATCGAACATTTTATGTCTCATAGAAGCAGAATAGAACTTACATATAAGTAATTTAAGTAAGTAAAATTATACGGTTTCTTATTTTTCAGTGTGTGCGTACAAGAAAATTATGGCTTATTTTAGAATGCTTACAATTTATAGGGTATTATTAATTCAGTTTGTTTTAGTGCCATATATCTGTATCCCAATTGAATCAAGTTTACATTATTTACATTTGCGATCCTGCATTTGTCTGCCTAATTTGAGTAATACTAGTAATATTAATGGCAACAATCATCATACGTCACTCTGTTTGGGATTGTTGAAATCTTCAAACATTTTCCATCTCTTTTTCTCTAAATACTTTTATTTTTGTATAATTCATTTATATTACTTGGTCTCCCCTTCAATCTCTTTCTACAAAACTAATTATATCAATCCGCCTAGCATTAGTTTCAAACTTTTAAAATTTAGACGCATTTTTATTGCTTTTAACCGACTAATAAAAGTTATTTCCCTTTAACCAGTATATATTTTGTCACGAAACATTCTACCCTTTTAATTTTCCTTCTATCGCAACCAACAGTAAATAACTTATTTTATTCTTCACATTCCCAACGTGGAACGCATATTTTTTTCACTCCCTTGCTCCCCTGCACTCTCTCACTTCCCTTGCCTACTTGGCTTTTTTTCTTGGCACATGGCCTGAAATCTTAGAGGAGTGGCGCAATTGAGTACTGGGGCCGATTACATCGGCCCTCAACTAGAATTTATTTTATCGACTCCGAAAAGTGAAGTCGATCTCGGCCATATTTGAACTCATCTCGTGCCTTATTATTGAAACGATTTCGTCATTATTTTAAAACTTTGAACAATTCCGCAGAGAATTAAATAGTTTTCAAATAGTTTACATTAAATATATATGAAAAGTATGTGAGTCTAACTTGCAATTGGCTTTTGCTGGCCGAGGGAGTTTGATATTGCTGCACTCGTTTGAGTGTTTTGCTTTGATGTAGGGCTCACCTGAGATCTTGGACTGCAGAAGGTCAAGGTGCTTCTTGAAATCGTCTACCTCCAATTCCTTCTAGATCTCTCAGTTTTTTTGGGGGTTTTTTTTTTTTGGCAAGATATTAAATAGCTGTAGGCCTTTCAGTACATGGTCCACACTCTAGACGGGATGGGAGGAACATTTGAAAGTGCAGTGGCCTCTTGTTTGATATGACTATCCTAGAAGGTGCCCGACCTTCTAGGATCTTCCATATGTATATCACCCTGTATATCTCCCAACTGCGCTCCAGGAAGTAGAATTGCAATTCTTTCAGTCTCTCTAGTAGCTCAAGTGTTTTATTGATGCAATCTTCTCGGTGTAGCACCACTGAACTACCTCGAGTTCCCTGTTAATTTGACGCAGTGGGGTGACCATAAATTAAAGTAGTAGGCCAGGTGGCTGAGAACAAATGTCCTGCATAGGACCAGTGTAGTTTCTGGTCCCTTGTTCAGAAAGTTCTTAGAATCCATCCGGCCATTCACCTGCACGTTTCCACAATCTTGGTGCTATATACATGAAACGTTGCATCATTGCGCATATTAATTTCCAGGACCTGCACTGTGTTTGACTCATAGATTGCCGCTTCTTTTGGGCCAAAGTATTTTTATTGCGGCATGTCAGCACAAGCTGGCCTATATCGAAGGGCTTGGAATTGTCCTGCATTAAGTTGCATGTTGTTTTCTTTCGCTCATTTGCAAATGGCATCTAGCGCTTTCTGTAGAAGATTAGCATTGGAAGGATTTTCGAGTGCTTGTGCCAATTTTGTGTTATCAGCACAGCTAGTAAGAGTGGTTGTCAGGATAACTGACGGCATGTCTGAGAGTGCCATCACAAATATCAGCGGCTCAGAGACAGTTCCCTGAGGCATCCCACTCACTAGTAATGCCCCCCGAGACATTAACAGCTAATGGACTTCTTGCCGAGGTCCATTGGCTGCTACGGCTTGATTTCTGTCTTCTAAGAAGTCATGTAACCACTCTCCCAATTTTCCAACTATATCGAGTCTTCGCAGCTTGTGACATATCATCCGTGATTAATTCTGTCAAACATTTTTGCAAAATCGAGATATATTACATCTGCAGTTGAGTGATTCACAAGTTGCTTTAACACCCAGTCAAAAAACTGCAGAAGTTGTGTAAGGTAGCTTCTTCCGGAGCGGAAGCCATGCTGGATGTCAAGGAGCAAGCCATTATCTTTCAGAAAGTGATCATCTTTATCCTATTTGATGCATGATTTTGCTAGCATGTGAGATGAGAGGAGAGACAGGTCTTGGGAAGTCTAGGACTTGCAAGAAGAGGATCTCTTTCTAAGGATTCTTTGTTCTTTTTTAAGGATTGTGAGGAATCCATTGAGGCTGATGGCTGAATTTAAGCTCATATCATCACTAACTGATATATTAAAGAAGTTTCTTCTATACATACATACATACATACATACATACATACATACAAACCTCAATAAAGTGCAGACATAATAGACCGGATATAGTAATCTGGGACAGAGAAGAGAAACTCTGTGCAGTAGTAGAAATCAGCTGTCCTGCGGATGTCAACATCCCACTAAAGATTAGAGAAAAAGAGAACAACTACGCCGAGCTACTGAGAAATTTGCAGATGCTCCACCCAGACTACAAGTTCAGATTCATACCCGTGATTGTTGGGGCATTGGGATATGTAACGAACTGCCTCAACAAAAACCTGAAAAAATTAGGGCTCTCAAAACCTGAACGAAAAAGGCTGATTAGAAGACTACAGATTCAAGCCACCAATGGAACTGTAAAGATATGTAAAACTTTCCCAAAATTTAGCACATAAATACATATGCATGCATCTAGACATAAAAACGCATCCATAAAACAAACATACAAATCTGCGCATACACTAACACCAAATACTGCACACACACACACATATGCACAAATACCTAGATGATGTTGATAAAAGTTCCAATGAAGGAGCTTTGAATCTATGCTAGAGTCCGGCTCTTTCTCTATGGACAAGAAATACAGAAATGAAACTGATTGATAACATACATTCATACATACATACATACGACCTGAAGATCTATGCTAAAAGTGTTAACAATGCCAAAAAAAAACAACTGGAATAACATTTTCAGCTGATATAGGCATGGAATTTGGCCAAAAGAAATGTTCATATTTGGTTATAGAACGAGGAAAGTAAAAATCCAAAAGCTGTGCATCAACGGTCTTTCTATCTCCCCCATTCCACACTAAGAATGTTACGAGTACCTAGACATAGGCGAAAATGTATCATATAAAAGCACTGTGAATAAAAATAGAGTGACCCGAGAACGGCAATGGTCCCAAAACAGCACCTTGTTGGACTTTACATTGTTCTTTAAAAAGTCACGTAACCACTCACAGTTTTCCGACTACGCTGCAAATGGGTGAGCGCTCCCCAGACACGTGTGTGTTTAACGTGGTTTTCAGGGAGATTCAGCGTGACCCAAAATGCAACAAGCTTGGCTCTTTGAAATACAAGCACGACTCGTTTTTACCAGCTGAGTGGACTGGAGTAACGTAAAATAAAGTGTTCTGCTCAAGGACCCAACGCGTCGCAGGGAACTGAACTCACCACCTTACGATCGTGAGCCGGATACCCTAACTTCTAGGCCCCGCACCTTCACCCCCTATGTACGGATGTAGTGGCAAAGAGCTCATTAGTTTGCTAACTGGCATGTGTCTCAGAGGTTGGGTGCGTGAAAACACATTTTAATGGCTCATTCAATATTTCGCTTATCCTTTAGGATTAACAAGTTAGCGAGACATTTTCTATTTTTTGGAAGAGTATTTCTACTTTGCAATGTCCCTTTAGTACATGTACAGAAAGTCTTAGGGTTTGTTTTTATAGTTTCCATAACCCTGACTACATTTTTTTCTTGAGAGTATTGCATATTTTTTCAATCTCCAGCAGCATCATTTTTAAGCAGTACATGTATATTATACATGTATGTTCTCTTCTATTTTCAAATAATTGAAATCTTCTTGTAAGGAGCTAGCTTCTATCAAAGATACAAAGCTTTATGATGTATATAAAAGCAAATCCTCATTCTAAACTTGAGAAAAGTCTCGCATATTTTCATTGTTCCACTTACAGATTATATTTGTAATGTGTGAATTAGCTGGTTGATTTCTTTTTCTGAAAGCCCTAGTTTATCCAAATTGTTACTTAGGTATTTACTCACAAAATCAAGTGCACTAAATGCGAATTTGTAATCCGGATATAGAAGCTGGAGGTTTCGAAGCAATTGTCTGTAATTATCTTCATTTTCTTTGACTTTCAAAGAGATATTCATATCTGTAGGACGGCTGACCTCTATGATGCTACATACTTGTATTTCGTCTGTACTGAACAACGATATCCAAAACTTGAGATAAGTTTTGATGGGAATATTCCCCTAGAATTCCTTGTGTTCATGTTTATGTATTCAGTAACAGGGATGGATCTCTGTATTTAATCTAGGACAGTCTTTTTTCCGGATTGCATTGTATATTGTTTTAGCAACAACGTCTTGTCACACAGTAAGGTAGTACCTTGGTGATATTTTCGAGCAGCTGCTGATCACATATGATATCTTCCACAGAAATGTGACATACTCGACATTTTCGTTGCACTCTAGGACTCCAACAGCTTCACCGTTTCTTTTGTTTACTAAGTATTTTTTATTATCTCCTTTTCTCGGATTGCAAATGCCTTCGAAATGTGATGTGATGTAGCAGTCGCGAGTCCAAAAGAGGTTGCACTTCATATTGATATTACAGTTATTTTCAAGTCTTCTGGAAACATATACATGCGTAGCCTTTTAAAGCATACTGAGCGTTTCATATCTACACATGGGAGGTCGTCAGGAAGAGAGTGCTTTCCGAGGAACTCACTGCCGACATGTAGGATGTCATTTTCTTTGCTTTTATGCATTAAGATGATGTATTCTTTTTTGTTGCTGTTGTTTAGCAAGTACTGTCTAAGAGAGACAATACGTATGTATGTATGTATGTATGTATGTATGTATGTATGTATGTATGTATGTATGTATGCACGTATGTAAAAACTATGTATATACAGGGTCGTGCGCGTGCGTGTGTGTATACCATTATAACACTTTCATTAGTCTAATATTGTATTCTGTACTCTACCATACATGACTAGGCGTAAGTGCCTAAGATAGTGCATGTGTGTGTGTGTGTGTATGTGTGTCTTTGAAGCTTTGTTTGAAGCATTGCGATATGTGAGCAAAATGGTGACTTTTAATAAAACTTTTTGGCAATGTCAATAAGGAATAAATCAGAATAAAATATGGCGTTGCCAATAAATAACGGAGGTGTAGAAATATCTAAAATTCTGTATTTAATCTTCCAATATTTCGGGATAAAAATGCCCTCTCAAGCAGTGTGAGAAGAGTTCTCCGAATCAGCTCACGGCCGGCACGATCTATCATACATACATACATACAAACATACATGGCGAATTAATGGGGAACGTACAGTTCTCGTACCCTGACCATGAATTCTCGTTTGTACCTATCATTATAGGTGCATTAGGTTAAGTACCAATAAATTTGCATAAAAACCTTGAAATACTCAGTTTCACGAAGAAAGAGCGAAAGAAAGTGACTTATGTGAACTGATGCACACACTTGGGTGTCTGCATCGATAGTTCAACCAATGCACTAACTCAACAACTTATTTACAAACGCTCTTAATTCAAAAAGTTTTATCGCTTTGTTAGCAAACGGATTGAACTCTCTCAAGAAGTTAAACAACGCTCATAGAAAAATCATACGTACATACATATATATGTGTGTGCATGTGCATATATGTATGTATTTATGTATAAATTCAAATTACGACAAACGTAAATAAACAAACGAAGTTTTATTTACGTTTGTCGTAATTTGAATTTAACATATGAGAGCGTCTCATAAAGCGAGATTTATATATTTTAATTTGCAGAGGAATTTGTAGTGGGTAGCTTAGCTTAATCGGTCAAAGCATCGTGACATGTAATCACGGGGATGTGAGTTTGAGTCCACAGCTAGCCACCCACACTTTTCTCTGCAAAATAGGGATAGTTTATCCTGTTCAGGCGGTATTTATGTATGTATATATGTATGCATATATGTATATATATGTATGTGTGTGTTTTGTTTATGGGTATATTCTCTTAGTACCCACCACAAGTGATGGTATTTATTTCCGTATTCATTCAGTATTTCTTAATCTTTCAACTTGAAGTCTTACTTCATTTCCTTTTTGTGTTTTATATTATTGCTTAGCTCGTTTCTTCAGTTTATAGAGCGCAGTCATTTGATAGCAGAAAGAAGACCTCTCATTGTTAAGTCAAAAGTGTAAAGAATGAAGACGAAGATCAATGTGGATCTGCCTTAGAAATCGATCATATCTTTGATGGAATTGGTATCGTAGGATCACACGTCTTACAATGGTATTGTTATTGTGTTAACATTTATCTATTAACATCTTTTGTCTTGAATAAATAGCTGAAAAATCCGGGTTTGAATAAAGGAAAAATACAACAGAATAGATATACGGCGGTGCATCAGCATGGCCGCAGCTCTAAGCTGAAACTATAAAAAAAAAAAAATGTATTTCGCCCAGAGATTAGTACCAACTTGGGATAAGATAAAGACGCCGAGGACAACTGATGTCACCGAAAGAAAACAATGTAAAATATGTTTATTATGTTTATGTATTTGTTTTGCAAGATTTTTGATGTGAACTCGTGTGTTGAAACATATTGTTATATTTGAGGAGAGTCATATTTTGCCAATTAAACACACGTACTGTAAATTTGGTCTTCACTTCAGTTTTATTATTACTATTTTAGTTTCTTTCGTCATACATCTTGTGAGCTCTTCAGAGACATGTGGGATAAAGAGAGCTGAAGCGGTCACATGACATACGACGAAAAAACTTCGACAAAGAAACTAAAATAATAATAATAAAGTTGAAGTGAAGAGCAAATATATAGTGTGTAATGAATTGACAAAATACGACCATCTCTGGGTGTTTTCTTTTGGCAGATATACAAGTCAATGAGGGAACCGCTTGAGAAAATCTCTGTAAGGCCGCCTGTTATTAGAAATATCCGCAAAATATCACTCAAATTAAATTCACTCGTCATAAATATGGAAAAGATACATAAGATAAGATGGTCCTAGACATTATTAAAAGAATAAGAGACATGGGTAGAATGCTTTTGGTCAGAGATCTCACTATCAATGCATAATAACCAAACCAAAATTATACATTACTGCATGTATTTTGTTAGATTTTATATATTCTAAATTTCTGTTTTATCTTTTTTCTTACGAGCAAAATCTGACTTTCTAGTCTTAAGAATTTAATTTTACAAAATATTAACGCTTGCAATTGAGGAATTTATTAATTTTCACATAAACACCACTTTTCACCTTCCAAATGTCATTAGATGTCTTACTCCTCGATATGTATATAGTACCGGAATGCTTTTGCACTATAAAATTTATTTTAAAATTAACTTTTTGTCCGTCCAAAGCATGCACAGGACAGACAGAAGGTTAAGAATACTAACGCTCTTATTCATCAGACCACTTACACATGTTCAGTTAACATTACATTTTTAGGTTATTATATTTACCTTTCAGCTTTCTTTACTTTCTGAGTTCAAATTCCACCGAGGTCGACTTTGCCTTTCATCTTTTCGGGGTCGATAAATTAAGTACCAGTTACGTACTGCGGTCGATCTAATCGACTGGCCTCTTCTCCAAACATTTTGGGTCTTGTGCCTAGAGTAGAAAAGATTATATTTACCTTTCAGTAAAGGCAGCCATATTGATCTGATATCAGCGCTGGATTTAGTGAGTCATCATCTCAAGTCATTTGTGTATTGATTCTTCGATCTTATAAAGTTTTCATTGTGGCCCTTAAACAACCACGGAAATTTGCTTTCACAGCGGTAAATTATTTCCTTCTTTGTATTATATATCTTCAGCCGTTCTCAACTAAAATGTTTCTCATTTCATGAAGGCTTTTCGAAGTTTATTCAGACTGTTAGAAAGTCTTAGTTTCATGTTTAGAATACTTCCCCAAATTGCATAGAATATCATACTTAGAGTTTTTAAGTTCTCATTAGTCATGGAAAGATTTATCTTTGGTGAGAAGTGTGATTTTACTTTTGAACGTAGTTCTAAGGTTGTACGTGTTGCCTATTTTCTGAATTTTCTCAGACAAACCAACCCTTGCAGTCGAGTTAGGTTTAATCGTCAATACTTTTAGCTTAAGAGTGGTTGTGGTGAGCGCCCAGGAATGGCTGTGAGGTAAGAACTTTGCTTCTCAACTATAGGATTCCGGGTTCAGTGCCACTGGGTGGCACCTTGGGTAAGTGTCTTCTACCATAGCCTCAGGCCGGCTAAAGACTTGTGAGTAGGCTTGGTGGAAGGAAACCGAGGGAAGCCTATCTTATATATATATATACTTCAAGCCTTCAGTTTCTTCTTGTGTTGTTCAAAAATATATTTTAAGGTTCTTCATTTCTTCTGTATAAACTGCTACATCGTTGTGTTATCCTACATTTCAAGTAATTAGGCTGATTGCTCGATCTGGGCAAGATATCTATGTAAGAAAGCCTGTTGAAAGTAGTAGCAAATCGCAAATCACAACCCTAACCCTAACCCTAACCCTAATCCTTTCTTCAGATTCGATCAGCTGTTTATCTTCCAAGGTCGATGATCGGTTTTGCCAATTGGTATTGTTTTTCTTTTACTTCTTTCCGAGAAGATTCTGTTTTTCAAATGTCGAGTTGTGAGACTGCACGATGGCTTCGTGTATGCGCTAATGACAATTTCGTCTTCGACATGAGATGCGGATTTACTTTGGTTCGTGAGGAACACTCGCTTCCTTACAAAAATTATATCCATGGGAGAAAAATGAATACAGACCTTCACAAGCTAGCATCTGCTCCCATTTCTCAACACACACACACACACACACACACACACACACACACACA
>NC_068997.1:519177-521373 GCF_001194135.2 Octopus bimaculoides
CTCTCTCTCTCTCTCTCTCTCTCTCTCTCTCTCTCTCTCTCTCTCTCTCTCTCTCTCCACCCTTCTCTTTCTTTCTCTCTCACAAATACATAGATATTACCTCTCAATTATATGTTTTGTTGTCATCTCTTTCTTTAATTTGTGTGAGTCATCACGGCTTATACCGGGAATAAAACTAACACAAAAGACTGATTATAACTCACCATGTATAAAATGCATAATAAGCAACAAAAGAAAGAAAACAATACAACAGTAGACGATCACGCATACGAAAGTATGTACTCGAGTCTAAACATAATGATATCTAAACAAACACAAATCATAACAGCTCACAACAGATATGTTAGAGTTAGCATTTAAGTGTACCTAACAGAAACAACCATTCGCCCACGGCAGTTCTTAAGGTTAACATTTAGTCACTTGCGAGCAGTTCAAGGTTTCATCACTAATTCATTTCGCAACCGAATTGAATGTGGGTTTTTTTGTTTTTTTTAGTAAATGATGGTCCAGTCCTAAGCTACATTTGGAGATAAATGAAATTTAGTTCATTAGTAAAAAAAAGAAAGTTAGGTCAAAATGTGTGAGGTAAAAATGTGAGAGTATATAGAAAATGGATGAGGAGAACATAAGAAAATCGATGAACATCGTGCGTCAATGTAAACACCTGCAAATGACCTCGTGCTCGATAAAATAAGTACCAGATGAGCACTGGAGTTGATGTAATCGACTTACCCTTCCCCGAACTTGCTGGCCTTCTGCCAAAATTTGTAATCGTTATTATCATCATTAAGGAGCTGGCTGAACCGTTAGCACACTGGGAAAAATGCTTAGCGGCGTTTCACTTGTCTTTACATTCTAGTTTTAAATTCCGCCGAGGTCGACTTTGCCGTTCATCCTTTCGGGGTCGATAAAATAAAATACCAGTTGAGCAATGAGGACGACGTAATACACTTGCCCCCTCCTTCAAAATTCCAGGCATTGTACCTATAGTGGAAACGACTATTATTAAAATTATTGAGAGAGCAGTGCATGTCATCAAAGTGACACGAAGCCCAGTATATCCACCATGACTGCCCGTCTGACTAGAATACACCAGGCATATGCATCACAACCATATGTGCGTGACATGGTAATCTCATATCAAGATAAACAGCACATCACCATGCAGGTGGGGCCCAGTAAGAATTTTCTTCAGGTCGAGTAGCCCATCTCACTCAAATGGTCCTCGAATAAAGGTTGTTTAATGATGTTATTTAAGGATGCTTTCAGAGGTGGATTATTCAAACCCCAGAGGATTCCTCTCAACATATGGTTATGATGCTCTCCTAGTGCTTCTGCTCGTGATCAGAGATGAATATGTCGTCAGCCACCAAGGGACATGCTCAACTGGTTATGGTCAAACAAGTGACAAGCAAATCTGTGGTATTGAGCAGAATATTTACTGTAGACCATCTTTTATACCAAGCTAATACTTCCAATCAGTTAATGTACATGTTAATACTACCAATCAGTTAAGACCAGAAACCATGAGAGTCACTGCCTGGTACTACACTAGGGTATTTGCTATTATTATATAACTCTTCAATAAGTGTTCTTTAAGGATGGTGAATGAAACAATCATGTTTCCAGAGGTAAATTATTCAAACCCCAAAGAATTCCTCTCAACACATGGCTATGATGTTCCCCACATATCATCAGCCACTAAAAGACATGCTCGACTGGTGATGGTCAAGCAACTGAAAAGCAAATCAGCAGAATGTTTGTTGTGGCCCATCTTTTACACCAAGACAAAACAAGTATATGATAACACTTCCAGTAAGTAAAGAACAGAAGCCATGAGAGCCACTGCCTGGTACTGCATCAGGACATTTTATTGTCGTCGTTGTTGTTGTTGTTGTTATTATTATTATTATTATTATTGTTCAGTAGTTTTATTTTTATAACGTGCTTTCACTTCACTACCGAGCGCAGCTCTGTGTGCCTTGGGCATGTGCTGTGGTTTGCTGTGATGCTCTTATGGTTACTGTATTGAAAGTGTTTTGCGTAGGATGTGTGCAGTGCCCAGTAGTGTAATTTTCTGTATGTTATATATATTTGTAAGTCCTGGTGTTTTTGTTATGTATTTGTCTGAATATTTTTTTTATTATACCTAAGGCGCCTACTATGATAGGAATTGTTTCTGTTTTTAGACTCCAC
>NC_068997.1:523812-532446 GCF_001194135.2 Octopus bimaculoides
GTCTTTCAGTATGATGTCTGGCCTATTTGCGTCTATCTTTCTGTCAGTTTGAATGGTGAAGTTCCAGAGGAGTGCAATGTGATCATTTTCAAGTACTGGGAGTGGTTTGTGTTCCCACCAGTTTTTATCATGGGGCAAGTCCAGGTTTTTGCATATTACCCAGTGAATATATTGTGCAGCTCTATCATGCCTGTTGAGATACTCTGTAGGCGCAAGCAGACTGCACATGGAGACAACACGATCGATTATTATTATTATTATTATTGTTATTAATATTATTATTATTATTATTATTATTATTATTATTATTATTATTATTATTATTATTATTATTATTATTATTAACAATATCATCATCTTCCTCATTATTGTTTTCACTATTTACCAGTTGTATTTACTGACCTCTGTCGACTTAATTATCAGTTTTTATGTGTTGTTATTTCCCTCTTCCATCCACCCCCACCATGGTATTTCTAGGAAATTCTTGGGAGGGTTATTACATCTATTAATCATCTGTGGACTGAGGCAGTAAAATCAAACAGCTTTGAAAAATGGCTTGCCAGTCGCCTCTTGAGAACATCTGGTCTATCGGAAGGATACCACCGTTTACTAATTAATCTTGAAAAGAACAACAATCGTATCGATGTATTCTGCCAATACAAACTAATCTTTTCCGAAAAATCTTTGCAGAACCAACTCTTTCCTTCCCCACCCCAACATATAAATCATTTTATATCAACGTAAGTACATACACTAAAATACAATATTTTTATTCATACAAGAGTATATTTGCATATAAGTACGTATAAATAAATGCTGACACCTATATACGCACACATTCATACATACACAGATACACGCACACACACACACACAGATGTGTATATATTAAAGATAAGCATTACCTTTCAGTTCCCACATTAAAGTAGATAAAGAAGCATCATACATTTTCCTTCTATAATTAAAGGTAGATAAATGGTTATTATATCTTTGTACACACACACACACACACACACACACACACACACACACACACACACACACACACACACACACACACACACACACACACACACACACACACATCATTACCACGAGTTCTTCACTACATTACAGCAGCCATACAATTTGGATCAGTTAACTTTCTAGACGTGATCCTAGACTTAATAAACTTGATAAACCCTATGAAAAGAAAATGAAAATGAAAAAATAACCTATATATAAACATTCTAACCATACGAAAACGTATAGTTAATACAGCAAAAACTATGTAGTAAGCTGCATCTTTTATTCATCAGTGCACGTATGGTTGAGATACATAAAGAATAAACAAAAAATCAACATACCCTGATGTACCCAACACAGTACGATGACTTCTGTTTATCCCTATATATCCGTGAAAGAGGCGGGCTTTTTCAAAATGCATCTCGGTAACACGTGCTTTAACAGAATAATATTCAGCACTGAATATATTCTAATAAATTCTTATAAATTCTTATATAAATTCTTAGATAAATTCTTATAAAGATTTTATCCTATATTATATTATAAATAATTAGAAGTAGCACTCCTTTACGATTGACCAATGTTGGGCACTTTACTGCAAATGTTAGTGTAATGCATTCAATTGACAATACTTCTCTGTATTAACTGTTTTAACTTCTTGATAAACAACAGCCTTCATATTTCACTAGACACAAAGTATATCTTTTCCAAGTCCTGGTTTGGAGATGGATTTTGCTGTTTTATTTAGTGCTAATCAATGTCATTTTCGTTGGATATGATTATAGTGAATCCACTTTTCATCACTTGTAATAATTCCACCCATGAAAGGTACGGTAGCAAAATAATTTTTAATGACAAGCAGAGTGCATCTCTTTGTGAAATGAATATATGATGAGGAATCCACTGACGAAGTTCAGACACTTTTCCATCTTCATGAAGGTAAAAATGATCGAAGTGTAACTTGAACTGTTTTGCTAATCCTCATGCAGTTTGCCTCAGATTTTCCTCTGCTGCAGTCTTCAGAAGCTCAATATTGACAGAACTTGGTCGTTTAGATCGAGACGAATCTGCAAATAGAAAAAAATTCCCGAGATGCTTAAACCATCGTTGACATGTCCAGACACTTATAGCTTCATTTCCATGGATAAAACGAATTTTTCATGCCGCTTGCATTGCTGAAGGGCCAGTTTTGAATTCATACAGCATGCAATGTCTGATATGGATCTGGTGTGAATTCATTTTAAAGGGGTAAAATCGATATAAATTTAATCATTACAGTATAAAGTAATCTGCGAAGAAAGATAATATCACATTAGACAGTAAATGTTAATGTTTATTTCACCGTAAGTATTAAAAACGTACTCTTAAAGTGATCAGAAACGCGACAGATAAAAGTTCTTGGACGTGAATAGCAAAACTATATTAATTAATCATACAAAAAAGAAAAAGTCAGATGGTAACATCTTTTATACATTTATTTATATATTTATTTTTACATTTATTCATTCGTTCATGTTCAGATATTAAAAAAATGGATTTTCCACAGAAAACGATACAATACTGCTTATGTTGTTTTTTGTGTAGTCTAGACAATTACTCAGATTACAAGATCAGCAGTTTTCTGTTTCCTTAGGAAAACTTAGATCTTTTTTATATCTGTAATAAATAAATAAAAAAGAAAAGATATCTCTACTTTTTGACATATTTTCCTACCGATATTAATATACATACGCTCTTTCTCTCTAACACACGCGCATACACACACACACACACATATACATACTCACACACACATACAACACACATTAAAAGATAAATGAGAAAGAGTAAGAGAGAGAGAAAGAGGGAAAGAGAGAGAGAAAGAGTAAGAGAGAGAGAAAGAGGGAAAGAGAGAGGGAGAAAGAGGAAGAGAGAGAGAGAGAGGGAGAAAGAGAGTGAGAGGAGATTAGAGAAAGGCTAAATGGAAAATAACAGATTGGATCTAGTTAAATTGCTTCACAGAATCTGCATTGTTTTTAAGGAAGTTGAAAATCGGTTATAGTGATGTAGTTTTCCACTCTTATTACTGTGAATCCATGATCTTGTGGAGAAAGAAAACATTTGAGGAAAAAGTTAAAGAGATTTTAAAATTGAAAAAACTGTGTATTTTTAGCCAAGAGTGAGCCAGCGGTGTCAGTTTTAAGGTTGTACCCTGTGAAATTTATAGTTTAGCGTCTGTGAAATGACCAGTTACCCATGTTTACTTTATGCGTATTTCAGTATTATGTATACTTGTCATGTACATCATTAATATATAAGTGCATGTGGATGTATGTATTCATATATAAGTTTGTATGTACATGTGAATCGATTTAACTAGATCCCACACACAAAGCACACATACAAACAACATACATACAGGCACACTCATACACACACACATATACACATGCACACATACACACACACGAACGCACATATATACCCACACACATGCACCCAACACACACGCAACAGGCATACGTGCACATACATATACGCACGCATACACACATGCACACACACACACACGCACGCACACACACGCACACACGCACACACACGCACACACACACGCACACGCACACACGAAGGCACATATGCCTCCTCACACACAACACCCACACATACATGCACACATACATACGCACACAACACACACGCGTGCGCGTGCTGTGGCACAGACGCAGGTGAAGCGAAACCCAACGTGCGGCTGTCATGGTAACAAGCTGTCTCTCTACAACTGTCTTGACTCATCTCTGTTTTACCTCCAAGGGAATTCAAACTGGAAATATTTTTCCCCATGAAGTATTCTGGGTTGCATTTAGACTTCTCTGAGGAAATTTCATAAAGACTTGTTCTGAAATGGCGACGTCGTTTTACGACAAATATCGAAGCTTATACATACACACCCACCCATATATATATATATATATGTATATAGACCGGACTATCAGATGTTGTTCTACAACACTTGGTGTCACAATGTACTTTGTTGTAGCTTTCGAATGGTGTAACTCCGCTGGCTAGGCGGACAGGCCAATTCCTTCAGAACGGAACCCCAGTACGTCGCAGCTGAATGGACTAGAGCAACGCGAAGCAAAAGTTTTGCTCTAGAACACAACGCACTGCCGGTCTGGGAATCGAAACCACGATTTTGCTAACTGCAAGGCCACACGCCTTCACATATACATGCAAACAAACACGAGCACACACACACACACACACACACACACACGTCGTAGAAGAATAACCAGTACTGCCCGGGAAATAAAGCTCTCAGTTGTTTGCTTATTACTTATACAAAATAATTTCAAACATATTATTTACAACAGTGATACAAATTTTGTTACTTCTTAAAATCTCTAACCTCTAATTGCCTTATAAACTCCATCTTTGGGTTCACAGACAGGATCGGATGTCTCATCTTTCTACTCTTACACTCCATGGAAGTCATGATGTAAAATACTTAGTTGAAAGATGCTGAATCCGTGGAATAGAAACTGCAGGCAGGTCACACTAGTCGCATTGTTTTTGGTGGCTATTTTTCATTAAGTTCATTATGATACCTTGCTGTACCCACTAGTCTAGCATTTATATTTGTTAAAAATAAGCATTCAAACTTTAGGCTGTATCGAACTGGTTTAATCTTTGTTTATTTTAGTCTGAATTATCAAATACGAAAACAAATACTACGAGATTATATCTTGATACTGTAAGGATAGAATTATAATTAAGAAAATCAAATTCACCTTAAAAATTTTCAACGAATTTATACAAACAATTTCTCATCATGAGAAATAGAGGTGAATATAGATCGAAAGCAGGCGAAAGATGAGCGGTTAATAAATTCGAATAGTAAGCAAACTATAAGGTTAGTTAATAGTATTGGTTGCGAACTGCTAGAGAGTTGGAGATATTTCTTTCAAAAGGTGTAAATGTAAAAAATAAGCAGGGCATGTACAAATGAAATGTCACTCAAGTTTGGCTCGCATTTTTTCCTGCACGCCGATAATTCCGCAATCCGCCCAGTGCATATCATAACGAAGCTGTGATGTTGCTTACTTGCTCTATGCTTTTTCTTGATGGGGATGGGGGTCATTCTAAGTTGGTGGTCCCAGTGGCTTCATTGTGCGTAGAGCCAATCAGGTCGAATAGTGCCCAATCATTGGCAGCCCTGTGCCAGCCCCTCTGCATCCTCCAAAATGACGTCAAATCTCTGAAAATCTTCCTAAACCACATCCAGTAATCTGGTACGGGGCTCGCAGCTGTTGTGTCGAATGAGTAAGGCCCTAGTAAGATGATATGACGGGAGGCGAAAGACATATCCATACCAGCACATGTGGCGGATAGCTATGCAGTGGGAGGCTGCAGGCTGATGTGTGCGTGTATGCAGTTCTTTGTTGGAAACATGATGGTATCATCTGATGTTCTCGATGGTTCTCAGGACTCCACTATCGAAGCTGTGAGTGAATTTGGTAGACGGAAACTGAAAGAAACACTTCATATATATTTGTGTGTTTGTGTCTGTGTTTGTCCCCACCACCAACGTTTGACAACCAATGTCGGTGTGTTTACGTTGCTGTAACTTAGAAGTTCGGCAAAAGAGTCCGATAGAATAAGTACCAAGTTTACAAAGACTAAGTCCAGGGTTCGATTTCTTTGACTAAAAGTTGGTGCTCCAGCATGGCCACAGGCAAAATGACTGAAACACGTAAAAGAATAAAAGAATACGCATATATTATGCACAAACATGGATATATCTTTAATCTTTTTATCTTTTATATCTCACTTGTTTCAGTTCGTTAGCTGTGGCCAAGCTGGGGCACCTCCACATGCGAATCTGCATAAACACATAGGCAAATAGATATTCTTACCACAAGGCTCAACCCGTGTTCTTATGTGGGCTCCCATTGTACGTCCCAATGACGCTAAGAGTTGTGCCAGCGGAGCACAAGCTTCTGGTGGGTCTATTTATGCTGAACTGGTCAAAGATAGAGGCTAGACTAATATGGATCACCACTTAACACAGGTGAAATAGGTTTGCGTAGGGCCAAAACCCGTATCTAGAAAAGGCAAAGTTATAGAGGAATGGATGACAATTCAAAACCAACAAAATCTTTAAGAGGACAACCTTCCCTCTGGGAAACATAACGCGGTATAGCAAAATCCGAAAGGAAGACGCTTGGTCTACTCGCCCTCTGACTCTCTTTTAACGTACGTATGTACGTTAAAAGACATACATACATACAGACAGACAGACAGATAGATAGACAGACGTACATACAGATAGATAGATAAATGCATACATACATACATACATACACACACACACACAGACATACATACATAAATGCATACATACATACATACATACATACATACAATTAAATAGATAGATAGATTAGATAGATACCTACATACACATATACATACATACGTACGTATGTACGTTAAAAGACATACATACATATGGATAGATAGATAGATACATACATACATACATACATACAGACAGACAGACAGACAGACAGACAAATAGATAGACATACATACATATATACATACATACATACATACATACATGCATACATGCATGTATGCATATATGTATGTATGCTCACTTACATTTTCTTTTGTTAACTTCAGATCAGGAGCTGCGGCCATGCTGGCTACACTTTCACTACTCGAAACTTCCTCTGATATGTAGAATTTGGTGAATGGTTTTGATATTGTTGCCTCCAATTTCAGTTCCTACAGCGAGGTAGATTCATCCAGAGCTCTTGACAGGAGGAGATCCAATTTTGATTTGAAAATACCTAAATCTGACCCACATACGCCTCTGAGGCTTTTTGAGAGGATATTGAAGAGCTGTGGGACCTTGAAACTCAAGCCGTGGCAATATCTGTTCTTGTATCCTGATGGTAATGTTGGGATCTGTAGCACTATGAAATGGTGCCTCGTACTGCTGTTTGTATAACTTTCAATGACAATGTTTGATACAAGATCTTCCAGAATTTTTTAAAATATATATCACAACATATGTCTCGGATTAGAATCTTAACTTTTTCAGCCTTTCCCAGCAGGTCACATGTCGCATTGAGACAATCTTCTTTGTGCAGCTTCGCTGGATTGCTTTGAGTTCCATCGTTAATTTTACACTGTGTGGTGACCATTTTGGGGAGCAGTATTCTAAACGGCTGAAGACAAATCTCACCCAGATCATGATTTCGTGTTCTCTCGTTCTGAAAGATCTAAGGATCAATCCGGCCAGCCATCTGCATTTTTTTGCCAACTCAGTGATATGTGTTATTGCCTCAGCCCACCTGTATATTGCGTTCAACTCTTGTTGCAGGTGCGCAATATGTCCAGGGCTCTGTTATCCTCTGAAAGATTTTTGTATCGTCTGCAAAGCTGGCAAGGGTAACTATTTGAACAGCTGAGTTCATGTCTGAGGGGGCCACTGTGAATAGCAGTGGCCGCAAGACCGTGCCCTGTGGGACACCGCTCATTATTTGCGTCTCATTGGAGGTAGTCCCGTTAGCTACTACTAATTGATTTCTATCTTTTAGAAAGTCGTGTAGCCACTCTCCAAGTTTTCCGACTATGTCAAGATCACGTAGCTTCTAACATATCATACTATGGCCGAATTTATCAAAGGCTTTTGCAAAGTCGAGATACATCGCATCAACATTTAAGTTGTTGAGAAGGTTCGTAGTGTTGTAAGAACCATGTCAGGCAGCTTCTACGGAGTGGATAACATGCTGGGTGTTAACCTGTAAGTCAGTCTCTTCAAGGAACGCAATTAATTTCCTTCCGACTATTCGTTCCATGACTGCTGATGCGTGAGACCATTGAGATAGGTCTATAATTTTTAGCATCTGCTCTGCTTCCTCTTTTTTGGATAGGAGGTCTTATTCTCTCCTTCAATGTACCTGGGAGCTTACCACTTGCAAGGAAGCTCTGATAAAGAAGCTGCAGTGGTTTTGCAAGGGCTCGTTTGCATGATTTGAGAAGGCTTGCTGGAAATCCTTCAGAGCCAGCAGCTAAGTTTGCGTCTATCTCATTTATGGTCAGTATTACATCTTTGATGTCGATGTAAGCAATTGTTACTGCCTCGCTTTTTACATATGTAGTGGTAAAGAACTCTACTGGTTTACTGACTTGCATGTGCTGTAAAGGTGGAGTGAAGACACTTTTGAATTGTTCATTCAGTGTCTTACTTATCCTCATTGGCTTTCCCGTGAGGGAACCATGTTTTTGGAGAAGTGCCCCTATTCTGCAAAGCACAGAGGCAGTTTTTTTGGAATACTTAAAGAATGCTTTAAGGCTTGATTTAATTTTTCTATTATCTAGGCTTCTTTGTCTACTCTCTCTTTTTCATAAGATTTCAAATTTTTCTCAGTCTTCGGCAGTATTGTTTTCAGACGGGATTTTTCACTGCCGTACGCTGTCATATAGGGACTTCCTCTCCACAAAAAATTTGTTCTTAAGTACAGTGGCCTTTCTCTCTGAGACAAATATGTAGAATATGGCTTGCATTATGGACATGAATGTGCACACACACACATAGATATATGTATGCATATATATATATATATATATATATAT
>NC_068997.1:532627-539187 GCF_001194135.2 Octopus bimaculoides
TATATATATATGCATATATATATGCGCGCGCGTGTGTGTGTGTGTGTGTATATGCATATCTATTTATGTATACATGTGTTTATATATGAAAATGAATATATGTGTATATATATTTATGTACACATATATGTGCACATACACACACATATACATGCACATACATGCGTATATATATATATATTTATTTATTTATTTATATAAGTATGTGTGTTTGTATATATGTATGTGTGAGTGTGTGTGTATGTATATGTATATATGTATATACGTACACATACACACACTGACACACACACACACACATACACACACATACATCGCACACTCGCAAAAACATACAAACGACTGCTTTCCCCATTAAAAGAAAACATCAAACAAGTTAAGAATCAAGTAATTTGAAGAAACAAACAATTCCATGAGAATATTCCTTGTTTTAGACAGACTGGGAATAAACGTCCCTTTCATCTGCTAAAGAGGGAGACAAAAATTAGAAGAAAAAGAAAAAAGAGAAAAACTGAAGCAACTGCTGAGTTCATGTACAGATGCATGAGTATCTGCATCCAGAAATGGAATAACCTATACGTGCACATATATACATATGCATGTGCCTCTGTGTGTGTTTGCGCGCGCGCATGGTGGGGGGTGTGTGTGTGTGTGTGTGAAATGGAAATAAATATACACAAATATGGAATTGCATGTTTCCTTGATGAGAAAAAATTATAGAGAGGAGAATTTTAATAATCATAACAATATTTGGTATCGTCATCATCACCACCACCACCACCACCACCACCACCACCACCACCACAACAACAACAACAACAACAACAACAATAGTAGCAACAACAACGCCAGCATCACAACATCAACAACAATAATGATAATAATAACGTAGTTATATTATAATCTCTCAAATACATCTTTTCTTCGTCTTATTTATCTAATAAATGTAGCAATATCAAACATGTATTTGCTGATCAGCAGACTCCTGTAGACTTCTCACTTTCTTGTTAGGTTCTAAGAGAAGCGTTGTTGCGCTTCTTTCTTATGAAATCGTAAAGTGAAATAAATGCCAACGTATAAATGTTTCTTTTCATCAATAGATGGCTGTGTCTATTGACACAGGACTACAGAGTCTGGTAAGATTGAATTTACAATCTGATTTCCAGGTTCTTCGACTTCTTTTCTCCTGCTAATTTGTAACGGAAAGGCTAGGCAATGCCCGTGGTCTTTTGTGGTCCGACGGTCTGTTGAGATCTTCAGTTCATCTGAATGAAGAACTTAAGTAGGGTTAAAATTCAATGGGTTATAGCTGTGGGTAATAATCTTTTCTTCTATGGACACAGCGCCTGAAATTTGATGGGTAAATCGATCACATTGACTCCAGTATTCAACTGGTACTTATTTTATCGACCCCGAAAAGATGAAAGGCAGAGTCGACTTCGGCGGAATTTGAACGCAGAACGTAAAGACGGACGAAATGCTGCTAAGCATTTTGCCCGGCGTGCTAACGATTCTGCCAAAAACTCACCGCCTTGTAACTATGAGTAGTAATGAACGACCTAAGTAAGACTTTAGAGTAGGATCAGAGAATGAAGTATAGTACAAACGATGAAAAGAAGAGAGAGAGATAATATTAGTAGTAACGATGGCGCTACCGGTATGCAGCTTCCTGGTAGAATCTACAGGGGTTGGACAAAATAATGAAAACACATTAAAATTTCAAAAAAAATTATTTTAATATGGGGTAGGACCGCTTTGGCAGTAATTACGGCTTTATTTTACGAGGTATGCATTCGTGCAAAGTTTGAATTGTTTCCAAAGGAATTTTTGTCCATTCTTCAGCTAAAACAGTCTCCCATACTTGTAGTGATGATGGTGGAGGATATCGACTCCTTACTTGTTTTTCTAAAATGCACCATAAATGTTCAATAATACTGAGATCTGGGGACTGTGGTGGCCAGATAAGACGTTCAGCCTCCCTAGAATGTTTCTCGTGCCATTCAGTAACAACTTTATGCGGCAAGCTAGCAGAAACGTTAGCACACCGGGCTAAATGCTGAGCAGTATTTCGTCTGCCGTTACGTTCCGAGTTCAAATTCCGCCGAGGTCGACTTTGCCTTTCATCCTTTCGGGGTCGATAAATTAAGTACCAGTTATGCACAGGGGTCAATGGAATCGATTTAATCCCTTTGTCTGTCCTTGTTTGTCCCCTCTATGTTTAGCCCCCTGTGGGCAAAAAAAAAAAAAAAGTAACATCTTTAACTGTGAATTGGTGCATTATCAGTTGGTATCGTCATCATCAACATCACCACCACCACCACCACCACCACCAACAGTTCCGCAAGCATAAGATGAATTTGATCAGATAAAATGCTTAAATAGTCTTGACTATTAATTTTGCCATGAAGGGAAACCATTGGGCCGACGGATTTCCAAGATATAGCCCCCCAGATCATTACAGATCTTCCTCCATGTTTAACAGTTGGAAGAAGGCAGTCTGGGTCAAATGTTTCTTTTGGCTGTCTCCACACATATACTCGGCCGGTGGTTGGAAATAAGGTAAGAGATGAGTCGTCCGAGAAAATATCATTCTTCCTCTACTCTAGGGCCCAATTCTGTAGGTTTTTACCCCACTCTAAATGATTTGCAGCGTTTGTTTTTGAAAGTAGTGGTTTTCTGATTGCAGCCCTCCCGTGAAATCCGGCTTTATGCAGCTCCCGCGAACAGTTTTTGTGGAAACTGGGTTCTCGAGGAGGTCATTAAGCTCTGCAGTAATTTTGAGAGCTGTACTTTTGAGATCCTTTCTAACAATTCGCGTAAGAGTCTGACGGTCCCTATCTGAAAGCTTTGTTTTTCATCCAGAGTTTTGTTTCAACGAGGAGGTTTTTCCCTCTTTCTCAAAGTCTGTCATTACTTTCGAGACAGTACTTCTTGATACACCAAACATTTCGGCTGTTTGCCTTATGCTAGCGCCTGCCATACGAGCATCAACAATTTGACCTCTTTGAAAGTACGATAGATCTGTCATTTTAATGAATTTTAATTACCTTTTTCTGATGATATCTGAAAAGAAACAGCAATTTTAGCAAAACGTATTAAGCAACACTAATAATAAATCAAAAACATGAAAACGAACAAGCTTTTGACGGTTTTATAGATATTTCAAAATTATGACTTAGTGATAATAGGTGTTTCCATTAGTTTGTCCAACCTCTGTAGTTGTTAGGATCTTATCTCCTCTCAAGAGGCCACACACAAACATCATAGACAATAGGTTTTTTTCTGCTAAGTAAGCAAAACATTGTCTCCGCTGCCACCGCCACTACCCACACACAATCGTAAATACGTGGATCAGCCAGAACGGTTGCTGGACTGAATCGCTTTTTACGCAACAAAATGTTTACCGTCGACTAAATGTGTCTTCAAGAGACACCACTTCATTATGATAAAAAAAAAAGAGTGTTAGCGCAAGCGTAGCTATGTGGTAAGATGATCGCTTCCCGACCACATGTTTCCGGGTTCAGTCCCACTGTATGGCACCTTGGACAAGTGTCTTCAAGTCTTCAACGATAACCTATATATATATATATACATATATGTATATATATATATACTAGCTTCAAAGCCACCCGATAGGGCGGTTTTTAAGCTAGTATATAGCTTTTAAGCAACTGACCCCAAATGGGAAGACCTGGAAACAGATCTCTGATTTGTTTCGGAGAATTTGTTGCAATTGCTTCCTCCAGAGTCATTTCCCAATCATGATCAGATTCGCTGCAAAAAATCATGTAAAAAAAATCGCCGAAAACAATCGCAGTAATGAAAACTTAGGAATCCAAAATGTCAGGATTGCGGGTCCGAGTTCAGCCCAGAATGTTTTTAATTTACTTCCGGAGTTAGCCTTTAGATGATAAAAATTGTACAAAAAAAAAATTTGTCGCAAAAAACCACGTAAAAAAAAAAAAAAATCGCCGAAAGCAATCGCAGTAATGAAAACTTAGGAATCCCAAATGTCAGGATTGTGGGTCCGGGTCCGGCCCGGAAAGTTTTTAATTTACTCACGGAGTCAGCCTGATTCCAAAATGGCATGACATGTTTGGCTACGGCCTCTAGGAGTAAAGTTGAAGAAGTGTGACACACTGACATTCACATTTATCATATTATGTTATTATATTATATTAAGACGGCAAACTGACAGAATCGTCAGCACGCCAGGCAAAATGCTTAGCTGTATTTTGTCTGCCGTTAGGTTTTGAGTTCGAATTCTGCCGAAATTGGCTTTGTCTTTCATCCTTTCGGGGTCAATAAAATTAGTACCAGTTATGTACTGGTTCGATGTAATCGACTTAACCCCTTCCCCCCAAATTTGAGGCCTTATGCTTCCAGTAGAAAGGATTTTAAAAACTGTGACACTGACATTCACGTTTATTATATTAGATATTTTTAATTTGGGGAAAACTTTATTTCGATTAATGTGTATTTTATATGTGTGTGTGTGCGCGCGTATTAAAGAAGGTAAAAAAAAAATTAAAATGATAGTGTTCAGTATGTTGACGACAGGAATTTCTGTCAAATAGACATAATTAAACAAAGCTGTACATCATCTTCCTCTTTCTCTCACGTACCGACTCTTTCTTTCTTTTTTGTTATTACTCCCACTGCCACCATCAAACTACTACTTTTAATAAAACATCATCAGCTTTCCTTAAATTTCTTTGTCTCTCTTTCTCTCCCTCACTTTCTTTCTCTCCCTCACTTTCTTTCTCTCCCTCACTTTCTTTCTCTCCCTCACTTTCTTTCTCTCCCTCACTTTCTTTCTCTCCCTCACTTTCTTTCTCTCCCTCACTTTCTCTATCTCTCTCTCTCTCTCTCTCTCTCTCTCTGTCTTCCCCACCGCCTTCACCGTCTTTATGCCTACCATTACTTTCACCCCACCATGAGAAGTAGAAGGAGTGTCATTGAATAGTGAGAGAGAGGGGGGGGGGATCTAAGTGTGACACACTGACACACAGAAATTAGTTTTCGCAATTATATTAGATGTGTGTGTGTGTGTGTGTGTGTGTGTGTGTTGATAGCCGGTGTTGGTGTGTTTACGTCCCCGTAACCTAGCGGTTCGGCAATAGTACTCGATAGAATAAGTACCAGGTTTTAAAAAATTAAGAACTGGGATCGATGCACCTGACTAAAAAAAATTCTTCAAGGCGGTGCCACAGCATGGACGCGTTCTAATGACTGAAACAAGTAAAACGTATTTTTAAAATCATATGATTCTACCAGCAGAATCTTGGAACACGAAGACAATGGTTTTAAGTTTTGACACCAGAATTATTCTGCGTGAGAGTGAGAGGGAGAGAGAGAGAGAGAGAGAGAGAGAGAGAGAGAGAGAGAGAGAGAGAGAGAGAGAGATGGGGAGAGAGAGAGAGAGGGAGAGAGAGAGAGAGAGAGAGAGAGAGAGACAGACAGACAGACAGAGAGAATCTAAGGACAGAAAAAGGAAAAGAGAAATCCAAGAAAGGAAGAGGGGGGCAAAAGAGGGAGAGGGAGAAAGAGGGAGACGGGGTAGAAAACGAGAGAGAACACGAAAGAGAAGTGAATGAGAAATAAAAAGTGTGTGAGAAAGAGAGAGAGGATGTGAGTTTAAGACGGTCTGTATCATTGAAATGAGAGTAATTTATGCTCGTTAATAAAGAAAGCAAACATTTCGAAAGGAATAAAACGGAAATAAAACAGTAATATCACCAACAATTAAAAGCACGTAACGACGATGTCTTAGTAAATAGCCGTTCTACATTATCTTGTTTGTGTCGAATGTTTTCTGATGAGAACGGGATCAAAGATATCATTTAGATAACACGCATTTTTCTTTCTTCATCTTGTCTTTCACTAACTGCACACACACACACACACACAGACGTCTGTGTGTGTGTGTGTGTGTGTGTGTGTGTGTGTGTGTTTATGTATCAAAACCTAATTACAGCCAATGAGGGCAGGAACCATTAAGTGGTAGAATGGACAGCTGAAGCCACAACTGTGTTCTCACATAGGTAAAAACAAATGCTCACATCTGAACACGGACGTCTCGACAGGAGTTGTGCATGAAGAACGAGCCGACGGCCTACGCTTATAAATAATGTAGAGACCATATCTGAGGCAAGTTGATCAACGCAGCCGACTGTGAAGACGGCTGCTGTCAGCTATGTTTCTACACTTTCTTCTTAGCTCTCTCGCTCTCTCATTAACGACCGAGACATTTCTTTAAAGTGAATTTATGCACCTGTTCGTTCCTCTTCCTCATTAGCCGTAGTCATTCGCTCTATTGTCCTTCTTTTCTTTAGCGCTTTTCTCGCTCTTCTCCCCCTCACTCATTCCATCTCTAACTCTCTGAACCACTCATTCACTCTCTCACTTCCTCGTATAAATTCTTTATCGTTCGGTCTTTTTAATCTCTGTCTCTCCTACCTCTCTCTCTCATAACTTTCACTCACTTTTTCTGCTCGTTCTTTCCCTCACTCCTTTGTTTCACCCACCCACCCCCATCACACACACACACACACACACAC
>NC_068997.1:540256-541975 GCF_001194135.2 Octopus bimaculoides
AATAAATTACGCTGTGCGTATCTATGTGTGTAACAATTTTAGAGTTCGGATTCTAGAGTTAGGGTTAGTTTTAGGGTTAGGGTTAGGGTTAGGGTTACGGTTAACAGTCTAGTTAGGGTTAGGGTTAGGGTTAGGGGATTAATACGATATACACCGTTACAGCGCTAACTGTTTTCAACTGAATAGACGTCAGTGATTAGTAGAAATTATCGAAATAAGACAATTTTTTACACGAAATAAATTCGAATACAAAAATATTTTTCTGTTCTATAACACAAAATAGATAAGTATACGAAGTTTGAAAGTCTTTCCGTACCAAAAACACTACATAAAACATAAATGAAAACTGGCGCCCCCGTTTTAAAATAGATCCCACACATTTCCATAAACGACAGGGTTCTTTCAGTTTCCGTCTTCCAAACCCACTCACAATGCTTTGGTCGACTCGTGGCTATAGTTAAAGACTCTTGCTTAAGGTGCCACACAGTGGGACTGAACTCGGAGCCATGTTGTTGAGGTGCAAACTTCCTACTACACAGCAACGCTTGCGCCTATATAACTGTGTGTGCGTGTGTGTGTGTGTATGTGTGTGTGTGTTTGGGTGGGTGGGTGTGTGTGTGTGTAAAGTCATGTAACTTAGTGGCTATGGTATTGCACTCACGATCGCAAGATCGTAGTTTCGATTCCTCTACCGGCAGTGCATTGTGTTCTTGGGCAAAACACTTCATTTCACACTATTCCAGTTCACTGAGTTGTAAAGGGGTAACTCTGCGACGAACTGGCGTTCCGTTCAGGGAGAATGTTGGCCTGCTCGCCTAGACAGCGAGACGGCATCATTCCAAAGCTACAACAATGCGAGGGAGCATATTCTAACCAGTGGTGTATACCAGCATCCCATAGTCTGGTCGATACTATGATTATATATATATAATCTTCACAACTCATCTTTTTCCGGAGAATATGGATATTGTCGGAATTTCTATGAAGGTATAGATCCTTTGTTAAAATCCCAGGTAAATCCAGACGGTATTTTGGCATTATTTTGAATGATTTATTCATATTGTAAATGTGTATATAGAGCGAGAAAGTAAGATAAACAGAAATGGATTTTGTGAGTGGGTATATATGAGGGAGAGAGGAGAAAGAGAGAGAGAGAGAGAGAGAGAGAGAGAGAGAGAGAGAGAGAGAGAGAGAGGGAGGAGAAAGGAATAGAAATAAGATAGGGGTTAAAGGGTAAAAACATAATAAGAAATAAAAAATAAAAGTCAAGGTAATGATAGATATCATAAATGGGCTTGTGAGTGCGTGTATATGGGAGAGGGAGAGAAAATGGAATACAAATAAAATAGGGGTAAATGAGTAAAAATCAGAATAAAAATAAAATAAAAGTAAAGGCAATGAAGGAAATATTTCAGTATTATATCGGGGGTTAGAGGTCAAACGTTAAAATTTCAGTAAAGTGGGTGGGTGTTACAAAGGACAATATTATAGTGCAGAAGTTCTCAAACTTTTTGGGCCACCACCATCCCCCTCATGGCCACATAATACCCTCAGTGCCCACCCCTATTTCTATGCATAAATAAATATTTTATATTTTATTAATTTATGTATACTATGAATCATTTGATGTTTAATATAATTTGTATACTATACTATAATAATATAATAAATTCATAGCGTCCCCCAATCCACTGCCTTCCCTTAACGCCTCCTTTTTCT
>NC_068997.1:542068-543931 GCF_001194135.2 Octopus bimaculoides
TTCCCCTGCCTGGTCACATGCTTCCGGTCACTAATCCTTTTTTTCCTTGGCTATCGCCGAGCAAACACGCGAACTTACTTCGTCCCCACTCTCAGTTCGTGCCTCACAGCATTCATATACACATAATTTTTCACGTCTGGCCGTATAGCCTTTTCCGTTTGTTTTCCTGTCTTGTTTTCTTTTCTGTTTGTTTTCCTGTCTTGTTTTTTGTCCGCCACTACATTCCTCCATGGCACAGGTTTAATTTGTGCATACAAATTGAATTTGCGGTCCATGGGAAGAGCCGTTTTAACGATGCGTCCTGCCCAACTCTTCGAAACGCCGGAGTTAAAACGGGGGTAGCTGAGAGTGTGTGTGTGTGTCTATGTGCGTGTGTGTATGTGCATGTATGTATGAATGTTTTATACATATATATATTTGTAATACACACACGCGCGCACACACACATACTCAGTGTACAGAGTGACCAGTATTTGGTGTAGGCATAAGTAAGAGAATATTTCATGTATCTGGTGATAAAGAAGGAAAGGAAAACACAAACGTAAAAAACTCTCTTACACAATTTACAAGGGACCTCTTCCTCTATATGATGTTATAGTAACAATTTACAAGGGACTGCACCCCACGCCCACCCCAAGTGATGTTATAGTAACAGTTTATAAGGGACAGCCTCATTCTTAAATGATGTTATAGTGACATTTATAAGAGACAACATCCACCCCTTATACGGTATTATATTAACAATTAATAAGGGTCACTTCCCTAATTAAATTGTTTTCTCCCTCAACCTCTCTCTCTTTTCTATATTTTATTCATTTAATAATACTTTCTCCTTTTCCGAATTTTCCTTTTACTTCTTAATTTCTTCTTCTTCTTCTTCTTCTTCTCCCCTTCTTCTTCTCCTTCTTCTTCCCCCTCTTCTTCTTCTCCTTCTTCTTCTTCTCCTTCTTCCCCTCCTTTCTATTTTCTTCTATTTTCTTCTCCTCATCACACAATTTCAACTCCCCTCCTCCCGCAACTCTCCCCACCTTGTCACCCTATACTCTAACCGCCCCCCCCCCGTTCTCCATCCTTTCTACTACGATACTCTAGTATCAGTAATGTTTCACTCCTTCTCTTCACCATTATCCACCTCCTTCTCCTCCCCCAGTCATCTTTATACAAGCCTTTCCTTCTTTCTCCTTTCCCTCAATTTCTCCCTTCTCCATCAATGATCCCGTCCTTTCACACACACACACACACACTCTCTTTCTCTCTGTCTTCCTGTTTCTTTCTTCCACTCTCCCTTTCTGCCTCTGTCTGATTGTCTCTCTCTCACTCTCTCACCCTCTCTCTCTTCTGCTCTCTTTCCTTCTCTCTCTCTCTCTCTCTCTTTTCTTCCTACTTCTGTCTGTCTGTCTCTCTCTCATCTCCCTCTCTCCCTCTCTCTTTCTCCCTTCCCCATTCTTTTTGTCTTTCTCTTTCTGTTTTACAGGCGCCGGCCATCGTGGATCTGTCGGTTAACATCTGAAGACCCATGATTCTTCTTGGGAAAGATACAACACTTACATAAAGGTCAGGACTTGTTCACGTGACACAAGGACGTGTCCACACACAGGTGGGGTCACCCCCTCGGAGCCGTGTATATTTTAACCACAAGACCAGCTTTTACTAGTTGACCCCTGACTGGGAGCCCTTGTCAGGTTCTGCCACACCAGGGATAAGCAGACCTGGTTGTCATGATCACGAAGGAGTAATTCCATACTCCCCAAAACCCTTGGACTCCTGAGCTGGAACATCACTGCGGGGTGTATTTTAATGTCTTGCCCACTCACATACACACACACACACAGCCACACACACACACACACACACACACACACA
>NC_068997.1:543953-548456 GCF_001194135.2 Octopus bimaculoides
CACACACACACACACACACACACACACAGCCACACACACACACATGCCTACGCACGCATGAACATATACCTTTACACGCACATGAACACACGCATATAAATGAACACAGACATACATGAATACACATACACGAGCACGCATACAGCCACACATTCACAAATACACACACACACACGCATTAACACATTTGAACACACACATTAACAAACGTACACACACATACATATGCACACATGAATGCATGAACTCATGCATTCACCTACACATAAACGTACGCGCATACAGCCACACAGCCACAAACACACACAGACGAATGCATATGAACATGCACACAGTCACACATTGAGAGAAACACACTCACACACACACACAGAGACTCACACGTTTAGAGAAACACACACACATGCGCAAACACATACACAACGTTTTCGAATAGAATGCAATCAGCTGAACAAAAACAAAAGCAATAAAGAAAAACCTACCAAGGTTAACAACAACAACAACAACAACAGCTGTGAGCAGCGAAGCCTTGACTACGACGACGACAACAACAACAGCGACAGTAACAACAACAATAACAAGCCTAATCTGTCAACTGTTTGGCTGGACAACTGATTGCCGAAGGTAAAGAAATGGATAAACAAATAAATAAATAATCTAATAATTGCCAATATTAATAGATATATGTGCTGTGGATTGGTTAATTGCTGCTTTATTGACAATTACAGGGGGTTAAGCAGAGAACAGCATGTGTGCAGCTGGGATAGCATCTCATTTAGCTTGCTGGGGCCAGCAGTCTGTTCTATTGACACTTCCGGTCCGATAGAGATGTCGTTAACAGCCATTAACATGGCTGTACAGGCACCAGAAAACTCGACAACTGTCTACTAGGCTATGAAACCTCTCTCCCTCCGCACTCTCTCTCTCTCTCTCTCTCTCTCTCTCTCTCTCTCTCTCTCCACCCCCTCTCTCTCTCTTCCCTCCTCTCTTTCTCTCTCTCTCCCCCCCTCTCTCTCTATCTATCTATCACGATGAGGTACTGAAAAGTTCCTGGCTTTAAAGGGTGTCGCGAAAGGCCTGGTTTGAGGCCCAGCCTTGCAAGTTCATTTACAGGGCTTAGAAAAACTGAAGGACTGCTGCAGTAAGTGTGTAACTCTGAGAGGGGAATACGTTGAATAAAATCATAATTAATTAATCCTCCCGCATTTTCTTTCACCCAAAGCCAGGAACTTTTCAACACCCCCGTGTATGTGTGTGTGTGTGTGTGTATGACAATGTATAAATATTGGTCATTGCATAATTTTCTTTATTGCAGTAAATTTGAGTTACAACTGTTTCCAGTAGTCACTATAGGTTCGTTATTGGTAGGTTTACTCAATCGGTCCATTGATCGGGTGAGAAAAATTGAACGACCTAAAAAATGAATGCTACGTACAAGCAATGGGGAGAGAGCATCCGCTCAGCTTCCTCCTTTATGGACAGGTCATATGATACCCTCTCTTAACAGTTTGGGAAGTTTCCCACATGCAAGGAAACTCTGAAAGAACATCTGCAGTGGTTTTGCGAGAGCTTTCTTGCATGCTTTTCGGAGAACAGACAGAAATCCATCTGGGCCCGTTGCTGAGTTAGAGCTCAACTCATCAATAACCGATATTACATCTTCCTCTTTTACGTTGATGTGATCGATGGTTGCCTTTTTCCCATGTAGGTCTGCAATGGTGAAGAATTCTTTAGGCTCGCTTACTTGCCAGTTTCCCAGTGGAGAGGTGAAGACACGCTGGAACTGATTATTTAGTACTTCATTTATCCTCTTGGAGTCTGTAGTTAGTGAGACGTCTTCTTCAAACAGTGGCCTTAACTTGTAGTGCACTGAGGCAGATTCTTTCACGAACTTGTAGACGGCTTCGGGATTTATTTTTATATTCTCCACCGCCTTGGTTTCTCTTTCTTCACTTTCCTTTTCATGGCAGAATCTGAGCTTATTTTTGATCTCTAAAAGTCTCTCTACTTGGAGGGATTTCTTGCTGTCAATAAGCTGTTTATTTAAGCGATTGGAGATCTTTATTCTCTGTCTCAAGAACTTTCCAGTCTCGGGGAATAATGTTTTTGTATGTGGTTGCTCTCTTCTCTGGGACAAGTTTAATGCATATGACTCGCATTATTGACTCGAATTCTTTAAGTTTCATATCAATGTCTTGCTTAGAAAGACTTTTAGGCCAATTTTGCTGGATAATCTGTTTTTCAGTTGACTCCCAATTAGCCTTGTAGAAGTTCAGACTAGACAGAGTTTGGGTACCATCTGTTTGGAATACATCATTAATTGGTTTTGGACCATACGTCGTTAGTTCTACCATGTTGTGGTCTGAGAAGATTGTCGGTGTTATCTTTACGCTGTGGATACGATCTACGTCGTTGTTGAAACAGAGGTCTAATATGTTATCTTTCCTGATTGGGGAGAGTATTGTTTGCTCCATCAACAGCATTTTTGTGAGGTCAAGTTGCCTTAAATGCACTATGAGTGTGTCACAGACCGAGTTTGAGTGTGACAACAGGGTTAGTGGTGTGACATCTTCACGGATATGCAATGCAACACCGCCGCGACTTCTTTCTCTTCTATTTGCACGGAACACTGCATACGTTGGTATGTGTATCTCTACCTCATTTATATTGCTTGATTGCATGCAGAAAGATCCTTCAGGTATACAGTCTTTTGATTGCTGTTGATTTGTAGATCTCTAATATTTACTAAAAGAATTGGTGTGATTGCCAGTTTTGCGGTAATAGTGGCCACTCTGGGTCTGTTATTTGTGACGGTTCTGTATATGAGTGGGTGTGGTTTAGTTGTGTTTGCAACCATGCTAGCTACTGTACCATCTTTTGTTACTCTATGGTTGCAGCTTACACTGCATCCGCATACAGTTTTTTGGCCTTTGTTGTCGGCCTGTAGTGTGGTAAGAGTTCTTCCGGGCGTGGGCTTCTCCTATCTTGTTGGAGGTGCGTTTTGCCGTGTGTACCATTCTGCTTGAGCTTTGGTTGTGCAAAGCGACAGTTTGTCGCCATCTCTCCATGCTAGCAGATACCTTTTTACATGAAAAGGTTTATATGGTAGTTATAAAGAATGATCTTCTATAATGGTATATGGATATAAGCTCAGCAACTTAAAGCTAGCGTACGGTACAGAAACAAATTCATCTTTAATGGCCAGTTAAAATTGTTTCTCTACCATCTCTGTTTTCAATGCCAGTTCAAGCACAAGTTCAAAGTGTAATGTTAAGTAATATCTTCATTGTCTTATTCAGTTTATATTTTACTCTTCGCTAAGCAGACACGATGGTTTTACCATTATGAAAACCAGGATTTTCTACACTATGTTTCCTTTTATTATGCAGGTCAATTATTCCTCAATAAAATCAAAGCCTCTTGTCCGATTTTCTTGAAATTTTTACGGAATATGTAGGGTTATGTATTCCATGTCTCATGTACTTTTCGTTTAAATCGGTGTGCATTTAAAGTGGAAAAAAAAAACACGTTTATAGGGTGTTTCTTTTTATTATGCAAATTAACAAATATCATATAAACTACATATAATGTGATTTACATATAGAACAATACATAATCAGGCCATTAATATATATGTATATTTTCCACTATATAATTATATTTTCAAACAATTCTGAATATGGCTCCAATGTGTGTGTGTATATGTGTGTGCGTGCGTATGTGTGTGTGTGTGTGTGTGTGTGTGTGTGTGTGCGTGTGTGTGTGTGTGTGTGTGTGTGTGTGTGTGTGTGTGTTTAACATTAGGATTTTGACAACTGTTGTTCTTATAGAACTTACATATACCCAAGAAAGAATATTAGAACCATTTTACCACTGATTAGGATAGATATCTAATGTAGCTACTTGGCAAGGTAATACGAGAAAAAGATCTCTTTAGAACTATCAAGAAAAATAAAAATAAATCCTACAAAAGGATGAATGATACTAAAAAAATATATTTAAGCATGTCCTGTTTTATTATATAATTTATATCCTACAAAGTGGCTTCCAGCTAAATATACAATATACATACATAACTCATTTATGATGTTTGATTAATGTACATAGAGAATAGACTGAATAGACAGAATCAAATTATTTTTTTGTATTCTGACATTATTTTCCTAATTTATGAATATTGTACTAATATTTAATGTTTGTTCATGCAAATCATGGAATTACACAGAATGTAAGACTTGACTATACAAGTGTAAAAGAATATACATTTTCAGAGGACTGTGAACTCTTCTTTATTTTTCAGTGATGACCGCACCCTTCCCTCTTTTCTTCTTATTTTTTCCATCCTAAAACTGACATCTTTGAAAGGTGATCAGTTCTTGTGAAAAAATGTGATTATTTACAAATATGCATACAATGAAAAAAGAAAAAAGAAAGAAAGGAAAAAGAAAAACGAAAAATGCTTTGTAATGAAATTTCATTGAATTGACCACATCAAATTGAAAA
>NC_068997.1:548690-549931 GCF_001194135.2 Octopus bimaculoides
ACAAAACAAAAAAAACAAAAACAATATTTTCCTCTTCTAAACAAAGCAAAAAAGCATCCGATTCATATAAATGAACAACGAAACATTCTGTTCTCACTATTTTGATTTTATCTTGACGAGTTCGAAAAACGGACGAAAGCGCTAATACAGAATTATCCAAAATTCTGGCTGCCTCCTTCTTCTCAATATACACTATCTGTACATCACTTCAAACACTACACACACACACACACACACACACACACACACACACACACACACACACACATATGGGGTAGATTTAGTTAACTAAACCTTTCGAAGCCCACTGACTGACACAAGTAAAAAGTTAAAGAGAGAATGAATAAAAATCCGAAGTCGATATTTGTAAGACTGGAATGCAACACTGTGCATTGATAGTGCATTGGGGCAAAGAATAATGCAACTGTGTTTATTATTCATGCCTTTCCCTATAGTAGTAGTAGTGTGAGTTGTAGATAGGTCAACACTCCTGACTTTAAACACGAGTGCATTTTGCACCAAAAGCCAATATGAGAGTTTCTCTCATGGTATCTACTACAGTATAGTTTGTTCTAATAGAACATCCAAGTTTAAGTGGGGATAAATATTACCTCTCGTGTTAATACTGCTTCTGTCGCTAAATATATACTCCTGACTTTGTATAAACAGCATCAAATATGTCAGCAGTGAAAACTAATTGCATTATCGACATCTCACACTACCATTATTATCGCTATCACACTCCACCACGCCTACTACCGCCGCCACTACCACCGCCGCCTCTGCTAGTGCTGTTGCTGCGACTGCTGTTGAAAGTTATTCAGTAGTAGTCCACAGAGAAAGAGAAATAAGACCTTTTAAAAAAAGAGGAAGAACAGCAACTTATATTACCTGGACAATAAGTATTCTAAAACAATACTAACAACAAACATGCAGACGATAAAAACCAGCAATAACCACAATAACAACACCTACAACAGCCACAAAAACAAAAAGTAAAACAAAAAACCCATCACAACAAGCAGACAACAATAACAATAGTAACAACAATAACAACAGCTTAAAGCGTAAATAAAATGTTATTTGACGGCCAGTGTCTTGAGGGACAGTGTCCAGCAGTGACGTACAGAGCAGCTGACTAAGCTTGATCCAGTTTCACTCAGGAAGTGGATTGAAGGAGCAGGCAGGGATTAGGTGAAGAGCCTCCGGGTAAAATGGGGAAAGTACGGCGGTGGTGAGTT
>NC_068997.1:550161-555249 GCF_001194135.2 Octopus bimaculoides
TTTTATGTAAACTCCAGAGGCTAAAGGTTTGGTAATACAGACATACACACACTCGTACATACGTATATGTGCGTGTGTATACACATATGTACATCTGCATATATATATATATATATATATACAAACGTACATATGTACACACACTCATACATACATAAATGTGCGTGTGTACACACACACACACACACACACACACACACACACACACACAAACGTATATGTGTGTGTGGCGGGGTAAGTTTATTTACTAGACCTTTACAGAGGTGTAATAATGTTTAATCTAGTTTTGAACAAGTCTGTCAACTAGTCACAAATACATTACTCAACTCAGATATATCAGTTAATATATATATATATATTACTTAACTTTACTTTCTGAAATATCAAATACTTTAATTAACAAGAGAAAAGCTTTATTCCAATGTGCATGTATACAATGTATGGTTTAATACATACATAAGCATACAGTATACATAATAAATTCAAAACACACTCGGAGTAATGCATCGCTTAGTACTACTCCATTTTGCGCTTGTTCGATATATCATTTTTCTTTGAAGAGAACACGAGTGTTGTACTGAAAGTGATGCGAAAATAGGCATAATTTTATCAATTGAAGTAGGCCGTTCATATTGTACTTGTTGGTAGAATAACTCCTTGTTTATAGTAACTCTTCTCCCTGTTCTTCACTGTACGTAAGTAATGGGTATCAAGCAGAAGCAATGTCATTGAGTTCTTGACAAAGACACCCACAGAAAACCAGAAGTCGTTTGCAGAGATGATAAGTGCAAAGTGCACAGATGGCTGAAGAAGTTTAAAGAAAGGATAATCACCCTTGAAGACAAACCATGCAGTGAGAGACCATCACTGCAACTACTGGCACGACTCACTGGCGAGTAGACAAATTGATTCGCGTAGACAGACAAGTCATAATCCATGAGCTTGTTGCGCAACTGGTCTGTGGTCACGATGCATCACAGTAGATGGAGGGAAACTTTGAGTATCAAAAATGTGTAAAATATGACTTCGGCAGTTGACACCCGATTTGAAAGAGATAAGGGTGGAAGCCTTCTCTGATCTGCTGAGCGTTTCTTTATGAACCGGAAACGAAGGATCAATTCCTGGAATGACATCACATCTCTTCTCCAAGGTCTAAAATGTTCAAGAGCCAACGATCAGCATAGAAATTGATGGCGACTATTTTGTGGGGTAACAAGGGCGTCATTCTAACTTCATTTTTCTGGAAAACAGCTGTACGATGTAAGCGGTACATTGAGACACTTAAAAAGCTTAGAGAAACCTTTAGAAGGAAGATACAAACAAGAATCTCTAAACGACCCATTTACACCATACCAATGCTTGATCATACATCTTTAGCAACAAAACTGGCAATCAGGAAATTGGGCTGGTCAGTGGTTTCCCCATACACTGTACATTCCGGATCTGGAACCTTCCGACTTCCATCTGTTCGGTCCAATCAAGGAGAATCTTTGGGAACAGCGTTTTGAAGGCACAGAGAAGGTGAAAGTGATTGTAGAGACATGGCTACAACAGTGCAAACATGAAATTTTTTCAAAAGATTCCAGAGTTGGATTTAATGATAACACAAATGCATCGGTTGTAATGGAAACAATGCTGAATAGTGACTTCGCGAACATGTAAGAAAATGTAAGAAACAATGATTCACACTCATGCATTCTCCCACAAACACCCAAATTATTCACACAATTTTTTTATCTGTCAAAAGAGCTGGAAACTTCTTCGAAAAGTTTGAGGCATCAGAGATGCGCAAATTTGTCTATTAATAGTTTGCTTGGTTTTCAAAGAACGGTGAGTCTTATTTCATCTTCCTTCTCTTTATTTTCTTCGTAATTTACCTACAGAGGGATTTCGTTGCCGTTTGCAAGAAATTGTTTTATCTCACCTGTTTTCGTTAGTATCTTTTTTCTCTCTTTTTCCATTTATCCTTTCACCGATCGTTTGTAAATTTTCATATTATTTCTTTCACATCGCAGATATGAGTCTGAAGTTTCCTGTCACGTCTCTCTTGTTTGCTCTCAGAAGAGCCACTGCTCCTTGACTTTTCTTCAGGTAACGTTCTCAGCCTGCGTTCAACTGCAGTAGACAGTTGTCAAGACGGGTAAACAAGTCTAGAAGTCTAGTATGAGAGAATAGAACTCGTAGGACAGGCTATCCAGTGTCAGCAATTTATGCTCAGCAAGTCAGTCACTTCACTGAGGTTGGCATTTTGTAGGATTCTGCCTCCCTGATTGTGTCTCATTAAATCCTTGTAGACATCTCAGTCGTAACTGCATTCCTACATATCACCAGTCCTAACGCAATAGAACCTGGCAGCAGATTGACCTTTTTACCAACGGAACCCATCTCTTCCACAGGAAATCAAAGGACAGACGCATTTACGACATTCTAGTCAGGTGTGACTTCTGGCAAGGCTCGACGGTCAGGCTTTGTTGTTGTTGTTGCTGCTGTTGTTGTTTAACTTCAGGTTAGTTCTGGTTGAGGAGACCGAAAGAGTTCCAGCTATGGGCATCACCTCTTGATTTAGATACAGTTTCCTCATGGCCATATTATCCGACGTGGTTAAGATGGTAAGTCACTTCTGGGAGTAATTTGAATGCCATTTCTCGCATGTTGGGCGACTACATAACTCTCTGTAATAAATACTAAATGTGGTGTACACATATGTTTAATATAGGCGGCGAGCTGGCAGAAACGTTAGCACGCCGGGCGAAATGCTTAGCGGTATTTCGTCTGCCGCTACGTTCTGGGTTCAAATTCCGCCGAGGTCGACTTTGCCTTTCATCCTTTCGGGGTCGATTAAATAAGTACCAGTTACGCACTGGGGTCGATATCGACTTAATATGTTTGTCTGTCCTTGTTTGTCCCCTCTGTGTGTAGCCCCTTGTGGGTAGTAAAGAAATAACACATATGTTAGCTTTGTCCAACATTTCAGAGATGGATTTCTCTCTGTCCATTTCTGACTTCAAGCGTTTTAACCTGATCCTCGATCAAGAGCTGACGTTGCCTATCCACCTGCCGAGTTGTAAACCCATCGATTTGACCAAGTTGATGAATGAACGTGCTACCACATTGTATTCAATATGGGGTTGAACGATTGGATTTCCGTGATTTTCGACAATACGACAGTAATATCGACATATATTGAACACAGCTCTTGTTTGTCCCAGTTCCAGCGAAAGGCACCTCGATACCTTCTGTCCCAAGATCTACAAAAGACAAAGAGATTTTCTGACGGATCGAAATGTATTTTTAAATGGCTCCGATACATTAGCCATTTAATTTGACCACTAATACTGTTTTCTATTGTCATTTCTCTGCCAAACAATAGGCTTTAATGTTTCTCATTAGAATAGGGTAGTGATCTGGCAGAATCATTAGCACACCGGGAAAATTCCTCAACGACATTTCGACCGTCTTCATGTTCTGAGTTCAAATTTCGCTGTGGTCAACTTTACCTTTCGGAGTCGATAAAATAAATAGCAGTTGCATACTTGGATCGATATAATCGACTTAGCCCCTTCCCCGAAATTACTGGCCTTGTTCCAAAATTTGAAACCAATATTTCTCATTAGAATGACTAACTGGGTCTTGACGTTCGTCCATCAACTCTCACCATATTAACTTGCTAATCACTCGCTCCATTTAACATTTCATCAAGTTGTTTATGGGTTTCACATATTGTAAAGATATTAATTCCACGAACAAATATTAAAGTATTCTTTCTTCTTATTAGCGACAACATTGATGAGACAGAGATTAAGAGAAAGTAATAGGAGCGTCTAATAGTCGATATAAGAAGCAATATGTAGTTTGATACTTGGCCACTTTGAGTTGTATTAGCTTAACCTATCATCATCATTTGTGATTTTTTTTTACCTCGGAATATATAAAATAACAAGTAGTAATGTTATGTTAGTTCTCTTGACTATAAACCCTTCTCTGGACTAATCACGTGCTTAGTTAAAAAGAAATATGTTGGGACACTATCTTTGAAAGGGCCTTTCTTTATTTGAATGCCTCATTTAGCTGGTTTTATTTATTAAGTTATCTCAGTCAGTTTGGTTGAAATAGAATTTCTTGGAGTCAAGTTTGGATATTTTTTAAAACATGAAGTTATTACCAATTGCTCCTGGCCTTAGAAATTCATAAATTTTTGTAGTTCTATGGAAATGAAATATTCTTGAATAAGATATATATATATATATATATATATATATATATATATATATATATATATGGAAATCTCTCTATATTTATCTTTGTTTTACTACAATGACAAAAAATAATAATAATAGTAAATAAAAAGAAAGCGGCGAACTGTTAGAGCAGGTTACTTATATATAAGTGGATTGACCCTGACAAGTATAGAATATTAATAACAAAGGAATGAGTTTCGGAATTGGCAATACATTTATTTTTTTCTAACTGAAAGCAATTAGCCATCAGCTATTGCAGCTGTCTGTAGATGTCAGCAAAATTTTGAGATCCACAAAAACGAGAATTTTTTTGAACCGCTTCCTCCTACAAGACGTCTCAAAAGTTCAGACAATCTCCAACAGTCCAATGATGACAATACACAAGTAAAACAGGAAAAATGCTTAATGAAAGACAAAAGTGAATTTGCAGAGAATTGTATAACTTTTACTTTTTTTCAGTCATACTGTAGCAGCCATGCTGTAGCACAAACTTGACAAGTTTTGGTCGAACGAATCGATCGCAGTATTTATTCTTTAAAACCTGGTACTTATTCTATCGGTTACAGTTTACGGGAACGTAAGCAAATCAACACCAGTTGTCAAGCGCTGGTGGGAGATAATACATATAATACACACACACGCATACATACAACAGGCTTCTTTCAGTTTCCATCTACCAAATACATTCACAAGGATATAGTAGGAAACACCACTTGCCGAAAGTGCCATGCAATGGGACTGAACCTGGAACCATGTGGTTGGTAAGTAATCTTTTTACTGCACAGTCATCCTGCACCAAATGATACTTTAATATATATATATATGTATATATATATATATATATATATAT